>NC_141796.1:625035-672423 GCF_054643075.1 Acanthaster planci
GTGCCAAATTAAACCCCACTGGTCCGTGGAAGGAACACAATTCTATAAGAATTTAAACTGTCGTTTAACCCATCTGAGGTTGCGATTTCGAAACCATAAGAAAACAACTGGCCAAACTTGTTGAGAGATTTCACAAACGTGCTATGTATATCAAGCTTATTAAACATATTTCGACTGTAACCTTCAAGTACGTCCACAGCACAAGCGAAAAGATGCATTTGAAAAAATTGGAGAAATAAAAAAGAAAACAAAATGTTTACTTTTGATCAGGCAAACAGAAACCGGAAACGCGTGGACTTACCTTTGCTTGTGTCTGATAATGTGTTGATCGCATTTGATCAAACTTAAATTCGACTTGAAAAAGAGCATAACACTTTAAATTCTTCAAGGCCAATTGGTGCCACGTCGATTAGCATGAGACTTTTCTCATGTTATCTTACAGTTATTGCGTGTTTGCTGGCCGTAAAATGTTGTACTGCTTCGTGGAAAACGGCAGACTTTGCTATAACTGAGCATTGATCGGCGCAGCGCATGCGCATGCAAATTTTGTTTACCGAGCTCCGTGCATTTATTCACTTTTCGGAGGGTAAAACCACGTGATGTCTGGTTTAAGTACACGCTTCCACGAATTTACAGTGTCGGTGCATTGCTGGCTCCGCCCACCACGACAACTCGATTCTGAACGGTAGCCATAGCAACTGTGATACAATTGCCACGGATTTGCCTCCCGGAAATGTCCGACTCATTCCGAACTGTTAGTGCACCATTCGGATATGTCGTCTTTTCATTGCAGCTGCTGGTTCCAAGTGAGAGCAGACTGTGACAACAACGAAATCTTGGTCACTGTGACAGATGTTGTAACCACATGACAACTCAGATTGACGAAACTCGGAACATATAGGTACAGGCATCAATACTCAACAGGATGATCTCATAACTCAGCGCCCCCAGACTGGCTTAGGACTGAACTTTTGCTCAATGTGACACTACACAGTTCAAGTTTGGGAGATGGTGGATGGGCTATTGAATCACCTCCCCCCCACCCCCCCCCAAAAATAAAAGGGTAACCCAAAACTTTCAGAGGATTTGGACTAATCTAGAGGATTTCCTAAAGACTAAAATGTTTACAATACCACTAATAAGGGAAAGCAATTTTAAAAGGCCATTAATATGCCATTGTGATGTAAGATTGTGCATGAACACGTATTACCGATATGCATCTTTATCATAAAAATTGCCCCCTATATAATGTACATGGTGCCCCCCCCGCCCCGCTTTTCATATTTCCATGGCCGGGCAAGTCACCCCCTCCCAAATTTCCAACACAGATATACTCCCCTGAGTTACGAGGGGCTTGCTGTGGTTCGTGATTTTTTTTGACGGCCTACAAATCGTGATTTGGTCCGCGCAGGCAATTTTGGACCTATTCACTAGCTTGCAACCTTTATGACCTTAAACTAATAACTGTCGTATTCATGGAGTGAACTTTTCTTTCCTGTTTCGCATGGTGGCAGTGTTCATTTCCGCACTCTCCTTGGCCGTTTTCCAATACTCAACTTCGGCACCGCTCAGGCTTCAACTGTTTTTTTTTTACGAGATGACGTTGAAGCTGTAAGCGCAGTAATTAGTGTAATAGTGCCACAAAACATCAAATAAGATGCAAGAGAGCCAGAAATTACAGTAATCCAATTTAATTTAAACGTGTCAGGTCCTACAATCGGGGATTGGTTTCAAGAATGAAGCCTGAGACGGAGACGAAGTTGAGTATTGCAAAACGGCCCTTATATCCCCCTTGACTATTCCGTGAGACCCAGTGTTTACATTGGACGATGCCAACTCATTTCTTAGTTCCAAGTTTGGAAAAGCTATCGACTAAACATGAGTTTCCCGTCCTCTGTGAACACCTAGAAATTTTCACACTGATCAGTTTCAATGTGAAATAAGATAATTACACCGCCTCCTTCATCCGTGCCACGATTACCCTTCCTCCCAAAAAAGGAAACTGGGATTTTAGTGTACTTTTGAAATTAAGTTAAGCATTTAATTATCACATTAAATTGGAATTCATTGGTTTTAACAGGCAACAAATTCCAAATTTATTGAATTTTAAGCAGCACTTTTAACATAGCAAGGAATACGAAGCAAGCTCGTAGGCAAAGTGCGTTTATAAAAATAATATTAAACAGGAAAGCACATTTTTTTAGCCTCTTCCGTCCAGGTTGCTGCATGCAATATATAACCTCATATAAGTTACTCAAACAGGAAGTTGGTGGCTTCGCCGTGTGACAACAAGCGTTCTTTCGTAAGTTGATGGGTTTCAGGATTGAAAAAGTTTGGCACGATCGATGTTTTGCACAGTGTACTGAAGTCCGCGTTCTTTTCAGGACCTCTTATGTCCAGGGTTCCACCACAAACTTCCCCTTTCCACTATCCATTCAGTAGGCCTACGACTGCTACTGTCGGTAGGCAAATTGCAAACCTTCAAATCCAATCTTGTCAGGCTCACATTGGCTAACATTCTCCTCATCCTTTTGCATAAATACACCAGCGAAATATATTATTATCGTATAATAAATAAGCCCTGATCCAAAAGGGTTACTCTTTTCAAGGCAAAACAGCGAGTCATAAACAACACCATGGAGTAAAAACCACTCTAAAAGGGTGAAGTTTACTAAGGAGGGATGCATATCAAAGTGATAATTCACTATTTTAGAGTGTATTTGTTTTACTCCTTTGGAGTTCAGATCGCTGAAAATCTGTTTACTGTTCGTTAAATATACAACGCCGTAATATATTTTCTCGCAGTATATATATACATACATATACATGTACATTATACCCGCAAAACGCCCAATCCGGCGGTATATGCTCTTTGGCTGACCAGAGGCGGATCTAGAAATTTTCCGGTGGGGGGGTTCAGGCCCCTGAGATTGTTGCAAGCAGGCCGAGGCATGTAAAAATGCATTGCTTTGTTATCAAGTACAATTGATAACCCATTGGATTAGATGATGTCATCTTTTTAAATTAATGATAATACGGACGTTTCATAATATTGACCAATCACCGAGCGCGAATCTGTCGACCAAGTACGCGTTTGGAAAGGGTCAACAAATTTCGTGCGTCGTGATTGGCCAACGCGTTGCAAACTCTTGGAGGCGCACTATTGTGAATCGCCCGAATTTGTGAAGGTCTTCATCCAGAAGAAGATGCAGTTTCCTTCCGATCCTTTGAGAAGAGAACACCGCTCTTCTTCTTGGATTCGTCTCTCATCAATGCCCTCGCATGAAAAAAAAGAGAGCAAGTAATCATTTTCACACTTTTCGAAACCGGGTCCCCGGTATGACTTTTTTCGTTTTGTTTTGACTCTCTTGGAAATACATGTACTGGAAAAATTAATGTCTCCTTGTTGGACTTTCAAGCTTGAAAGTCATACAAACCACCGTGACTTAAGTCCGTACCTAACTGACCCCGTACAGGCCAAGCTTCATCCAATGTTTAATGTTATATCCCGAATAGTTCAACCTCGTATTCACACACATACCAGTTTCTTTGGTCAGGTGGGAAGGTGTGTCACTTTATAAAACACCCATGCTTTTGGTCCGCGGCAACCGTACACGTACGTCCTAATCTATCCAGTTATAAAGTCCATCTTCCAATGTCGTGTTGAAAACGCATTTACTGCCTTGGTGCTGTACCATTCGTGAGTTTCTTTGACTTGGAAACAGGGGGCAGCAGATCGTATTATTGTTTAACGATACAGAATAACGCAGAAATTCAATTATTTGAACATGGAAACTTTGCTTGAATCATAACTTAATAAATTATTTGAATTAGTAACAAGAATAGATAATTTTAAAAAAGAGGTTTTTGAAGAAAAATAGTCATTATGTACAAACTGCATTGCATTGCATGAGCATTGGATGGAACATATACAAAACCGACATCAATTTAAACCACGTATGTACAAAAGCAACGTTACCGTGTAAATGAACATACAAAACACGTAAGAAACAAAAGCACAGTGGGACCCGAATCATTCTCGCGGATGCATTTCCCACATCACGAGATTCTTCAAACATCAACCTTAACGCCAAAAAGATTATACAGGCGTTTCACAATAGCGCGCCACCAATTACAATGCCTTTCTAAAAGCGCATTGAATACAGCCGTTTCACAATAGTGCGCCACCAAGAGTTTGCAACGCGTTGCTAATCACAATGCACGAAATTTGTCGACCCAATGCGCGTTTGGAAAGGGTCGACAAATTTCGCGCGTTATGATTGGCCAACGCGTTGCAAACTCTTGGTGGCGCACTATTGTGAATCGCCCGTATTCGCGAGTTGTAATTGTCAACGAGTTGCAAACTCTTGGTGGCGCGCTACTGTGAGTCCCTCGTACGGGTTTGATTTTGTTCTTTCAATGGTCAATTTCGGGTGCTTGTTCTTGACACGGGTTTCTTGTTCTGGAAAGTTCGAACGGCGGGAACTTGACTCAAGAACACTGTTCTTGGAACTGGATCACACACCACCTCAAGGAAAAACTCGTGAGATTTTGATTTTTGAACATCTGCAAAAATTAGAGAGATGGGTCATACAGCCAGAGACAATGGGCATTTTTGTAAAATTAGCATCAATTCTTTTCCATACCACAGAATGTTCCTGTTCCTGTTTAAATAGAAAAGAATTAATCCCAGTTTTCTAAGCATTACACATTCACCGCATAGACGCGCAAGTTTGTGCGCGCTTGACGCGGAGCACGTCGAGTACGCGCAAGGACGCTAGTCTGGAATGTATCCGGTTCATAAGTGTGACGTCACTGAAGTTTAAACCACGCCCACTGCACATGCACTGCACATAGAGTTACATGCATTCATCCCCGTTTACATGGAACCATGGAATCGGAGGTTAACGCGCAAGTTCAGCGATCGTCCAATGGGAGCCTGCAAATCGTCACTTACGAACCGGATAGAATATCCAACACATAACTAACCTACACATAACTGTGCGTACAACAAAATCACTTCGGTACTCTGTAGGCTTCATGCGCACGCCAAACGCGTGCAAGAACCCGGTGGGAAAACTTAGTATCATCTGTCTTTTTTTCTCCGGTGAGGGTGCACTTCAACTCTGGGCAGATAAGGTACCCATGGGATATCAGATGAATACTTTTTCCTCTGATATCTATGATTACACTATAGAGTACCAAAGTGATAAATCTTCTGAGAACTATCAGTGTAATAGACCGATCAATTAAGCCCCACCCCCTGCGCACGTTGGCACTTAGAACGTCCTCTTCTCCAATTCCACGCTGCTTCCTCCAGTCGCGCGCATCATACACGCGCGCGGGCATGTCGGATTTTGTGCACGCATGTCTGACACAAATCACTGCTGTGATTGGTCAGAACACAACTGGGCGGGGCGTAATGGATCGGTCCATTCGACAACCACAATTAGAAGCCATTACCAATTATCGTATAGCGCCGAAGGCGCAAGATGGACAACTCTGCCCAAAAGGTGTAATTACCATGGGCGCCATTCGAGCAAGCGATACACCTGCGTGTTTTACGGTAATGCTTTGGCGCAGGCTCACCAGGTGCACGTGCCTGTCGCAGCGCCTGCGCCAATGCAGTAATGTGCATTGCGCAGGCGTATCGCTTGCTCAAATGGCGCCTATGCGATTACAACAATTTACGTGTATTCGCGGTGAAGTTCTCCATCTTGCGCCGCTACGCGGCGCTATACGATCTTTGGCCATTACTGTGGTGGCACAACGCTCATGGACAGGTGGTACGCGCGCCTTACATGCCTCTTCGACCAATGAGTGCGTTCGATTAGCTTACACGTGTAAGTCAAACCTACACGAGAGCGTTCGTTTAGCCATCACGTGATGTTCGTGCCTGCCCTGGTGTCAGCCACCACTACCCAAACTGGCAAGCGGGTCTCTGGAGGCTGCCCGAGTGTAATGACGTCACGGATGGACTGTTCGAGCATGGACGTATATGACGGAACGTGGCGGGGACTTGACCTTTTTCCCAGAATGCCTTGGAAAACACACTGCAGCGTTCGATAAGCCTCATTTTGAGGCTTCCCTTGAGTGTAACACCGGTGTGTTCAGGGAAGCTAATCGAACGCACCCCATAGGGTGTCGCGATTTTCCAAAAGCACGCGCACGTCAAGCAGAAGAATGTGCGCCTGAGTGCGGTGCCACCGCAGTTACGGCGTCTTATAGGATTAGTCTATACTGAAGTCTCCAATGTGCGTGGACGTCCCTCATTTGAGCTGTGATCAACCTTCGACCAACTCTGACGAATCTTTCTGGGTCTCCAGTAGTAGACGGCGGGCAAAGTGGCAAAAATGACCACTATGACGGTCACAACAATGACCAGAATGGTATCTCGTGTTTTCCATCCACTCTTGGGCTTGTCTGCCGCCGGTTTTACAGGGTTAATGTTGGGCTCAGAGCCAAGGTTGTTTGGGGGGATGCCTGTTGTCTTTACTGTACCTTCTCTGGACCACGACGAGGTGGTAATCCATTCGACTTTGGCCGGTTCGTTCAGGGAGCCCTCTGTGGAATGCAAGAAGGCAATTGAAAGTTCCATGAAGTTAAGACTGTTTACAGAGGACACCCTATGGCGATTGGTGAAACAGAGTCGCGCACCAGCTTTCGAGTTATTGTGCGATAATAATTGTCAAGTGTCGTCGATTAAAAAAAAGATACATGACAGTTCTCAGTACCATCAGTCCTTCATTGTCACTGCTCTTTGTTAATAATTCATCTTTGTTGAAATCAGCAGAAATAAACAAAAATGGCAGGACTATTAACAAAGTTAATTCACTGATGGTTCTGCATGTCTGACCTGTCGATTTAGACACGACTTTGCTGGGGTCACAGGGGTCCATCATCGCTGACAGATTTGTGAAGTTATTGGGATCCCCGGGCAGCCTACAGGCGTGAATGGTTTCGTCCAGGACACAGTCTGCCACTGCGCACTCTGTTGCCGAGCAGGAGGTATCAGCGAAGACAGAGCATGGGTTTATCTCCTGAACCCCGAAGTTACACCGAATGCAGGGCATGCAGAAGTAATATCTGTCGGCAGAGGTATAGGCAAACAAAGGAACTTGTTATAAGGATGCCGTCCATACTTTTAACACATAGGAACTGGGGCCAAATTAACGAATTAAGGGATAAGATAATCTACTTTCCTGAGAGATTCACAGGGCATATACCATGGGACTATATACGCAAAGACGTTAAAATTACATGGTTTTAATACTTTCTATGAAAATTCAGTGGCAAGCACTGTTGATGCCTTCTCATCCTCAAAGGAAAGATAAGCCATGTTTAAACGATGTGGCTACAGCCTCTGCGATATATACACTCGAGTTATTTCAAGCTGCAGCCACGAACTTTCGGCACGGCCCATCTCCTTTCAGTCACTAATCGGCCAAGTTCGCCAGGTCGGAGCCTCGCGGTACCGTCATCGTACAAAAGAATAACCCTATCACGTCACTCGTTATTCTCATGTGTATATCTCAACAAGTCAAATCATTCTTCAACATGTCACTGTTCAGTGCCAAAGCATGCACATAATGCCATAAAGGACAATTAGAAATGATAGTGCAGATGTCAAATGCATCTGCGTTTCTGGAAAATTGGTGGTCATACCGCTGGTTTATGTATTTCAAAAACCTACGGACAATGTACATGTACATGTCTACACGAGCACGATATGAACCGCATACGTATTCCGTAAGTGGAGACGGCCATCACACCCAAGGCGCATGTCTTCAAGCGCGCGCGCACTTTGGTAAATCAAGACACTCTATTGGTTGGAGGAAAATTTAACGCACGGGCACGGTGCGTACAGCCCTGCGTTAATGGCTACTAAATATGTTCCATTGATTTGTCTATGCAGTGATGGCCATGGCGCAACTCTTGGCTTGTGGACATGTGCACGAGCATCACATTGTTACACCCTGCTCCGATCAACAGAGGTTTTTCATGTGACATAAAATAATGACAGGTAAGGGCATTTCAGGAAGCATACTGTGTCCGTGGAAGCGCGTACATTTTCGAATGTTTATTTCTATCGGTAACTTCATGTACGCCGAAATGTTGAGAGACTTTGAAGACGCATGCATTTCCGCGAACCTGAATTGCATACCGACCGTCTAATATCACGTGCCTGAAAATCCTCTATATAGGGTGCAGTGAATGAGCCAGTTCGTTATTTCAACAGCGCATGCCATGCCCAAAATGAAGCGCTTTCGAGGCCGTTCGGAGGGAACGTGCGAGGTGTTTCCCAATCCGCAACGCGGCCAAAACATAGGTATCAGGACAAAAATGGCCGAATGACCTTGGACAAGCAAGCCCGCTTTGCTCCCAGGTCGAAGGACCTTGCTTTTTTAAAGTTCTGAAGTGTCTCATTGCGTCATGGATAATGGTACCCGGCGCTGGCATGCATCAAGTCATCCCACTGAACAATGTATCATGTCACGTGAACTTATCACCAGTCTCGTTCATGGGCGTGACCATCCGGAGTTAGCAGTCTTTAATTATTGACTTACTTAATTCGGCCGTTCTTTCTGATGCGTTCATGGTAGGTCTCACCCGGTACTCTGTCTGCGTTTTTCACCACCACGACGTACTCGGTCCTTTTCTTACAGGCAGGCCATGCCGTGTACACAGCCGGATGAACGCATAGGACTGAGCCGACAAGGAAGGCCAGGGTAGCGCACTGAAGAACTATCCACATTGTTCTCGTGGTCCCTTTTATTCCTGGGGTGAACATAAAAAACAATTAAAAGTGACACCTTTAAATGGAAGTCAAATTAAAAAAGTCAGTGGATGAACAAAAGTGATTTTGTATGTGAAATTGATTCCATTGAAGGCTTTCAAAGATTTTACTCAGCTCATAATATGGACGATACGGGCGTTTCTCAGTAGTGTGCCACGCGTTGGCCAATCACAATGCACGAAATCTTCGACCCTTTCCAAACGCGAAAGGTGGGTTGATAAATTTGGGCAGAAGACTTCTCAATGAACCCTGTTTTCCGGGTATAACATCGCAGCAACAGCGCCTTTAGTTTATCAGAACAAGCATGATCAATGCTAATTATTTTTGAGCAAGGTAACCATAACCAAATGTCATTTACATGTAGTTTGTATATGCTTAAATTAATGGTATAGGACGCCCCCAACGATGGAACGAAGTCAGTTTGTTTGAGAATTTGTCCATTGATTAGTTTGTCTATGGAAAAAACACCCCGGCGCCCAAAAAGGTCAAAATTAATTCGTACGGGCATTTGGTGCACCGTGACAGTACACGGTGGCGTGTTCCCAGTCCCCACAGCATTCAGACAATAATTATAAGGTCGCTTCCTGGAAACGGGGAATCCCCCTCTCGCACGTAATTGCGGCATAATGACGAGTGTACGCTTGTGCGTGGGAGTGGTGTTGCAATCTACATGTTAAAGGGGAATTATTTGTACTCATGGCGCTGTGCCAACTCGTGCAAAATGAACCTTGAAAAGAAACCCGGGGCACTGTTTGCTGCAGGACGCGAAGGCACGATCGACGCTCGTGAAATGGAAAAAAACAAAAACAAAAAAAACCAAAAACAAACACACACACACACAAAAGTAGCTCGACACAACAATGTGATGATACATATTTGGCCCACGTACTGCATGAAATAGAACTAAGTGGCCTTGTCTTGCAGATAAGGTAACAAAACGAATTTCACAAACTGACATAAAACAAACCGAATACACTGTGTAGGCTTTCAAAAAGGCCTAATTGTAATACATGATACTTTGTTTCTGCAGGGTGAAAAATATACACAACTGTAAACATCCATGACATGTATAATTCCCATTAATATTTTCACATGTAAACCAGGTTCTTATTAAACATGTAAGACTTAATTAGTAAAATACAAGGAAATACTCTCTATCGAAACTTCTGGAGTATATTTTTCTTCCTTTTTGTCGTTGCCATCGTGACTGTGACTGGGGTTAAGTAGGTCGGTCCATGCACCTAATAAGACAGTCACTGCGATTTAGTGACAGATATCATTCCATTCCGTCGACTCGCAGTTCGAGATTTATTTATAGAAACTTGCGTAGCGGCTGCGTACCTCTGCTAGCGGTGGTCGCCTTTGATGAGCCTTCCGAAATTCGGCGAACCCTGGGAACTTAAGCCTCATAAGAGTCACGAGGATTTGACTCACAAAACGTTCAGACTAAGTTCAGCATAATTCTCTAAACGAAGCCCAACTGAGCAGCCAGGTGAACCTCTAAACAAAATGGGGACAACATAACCTCAACCTAGCTACAGACGCAAAACGCATTTTCAAAACACAACAGAAAGACTATCATGCGTTGATGTGCAGAAACTTCGGGACGGATGTTTCTGGTAAATATGACACAATAACGTTCGAAGTGCATTATTACCAATCAGTTGAATCCCAGATAAGACTTGAAGCTTTGCATCACAAAGGGATAGACTTTACTAGCCAAACTAATCCTACAATATTTTTTCTCATATTCAAGCACCATTTCGTCACCTTGGCAACTAAAAAAGGAGTTTACTGGTTTTGATTGGCTCGAAAATTCCACTTGGTTATTGTAATTTGTCTTGGTTTCGAGGCACCAAAAGGCAACAAAACATGTCAAGGATAGGAATACAGTATTCGATCCTTAGCTGAACTTTGTAATCACCCAACTTGAGCCATTCGTTGAACTGATTTAAACAATTGACAAGAAGCGCTTATGTGACACCACAGACAATCACTCCATGATGTAATAGTCAACTGAACGATAAAGCATGACTGGCATTCCAACATACCACAGATGGACCTAGTTTTGCCCAGTTTTTCGCCTCGAGGCACAGTGAATAACAATACAAGAGCCATGGACCCGCTACCTACTGCACATCTACCTGCAGTGCGCATCTGCATCACACAGTTAATTGCACAATCGCCCCGACACTGAACCCAGTGATGAATGGAAAATGGGAGTGTATGTCTGGCAGCCTATGTCGCACTCCTGTCAAACTCGTGTTACGCGCGTGCAGGGTCCTGTTCCGACCATTTAATATCATATGCAGCAAGGTATGAGAGGAGAGACCCCCCCTGCTTTGTGTTGGTCATTGTCCCGCAGGAATCTGGGGAATTCCTTTCAGACATCGGGGGGGGTGTTAAGTAACAATAGTCTGGAATGTTTATGGGGATGGGGGGTACCCCTCGGTCTCATTTCTTGCTGGGTATATTTAATATCACTCTGAATGTATCGTTACCATCATGCAATCTGTAATTGTATGGAGCCATGGCGAATCGTTCTGACTCTTCTCTGTTTATGTTGTCGTATTATTTGTTGCATATCCTCTTTAAGGCGTGGTAAAATCGATTTTATGTATCGAAAGAAAATACGTGCAATTGTTTTACACTGAGCCGTCCATAATCATAAATACTGGCAAACAAACATCACTGGAAGGAGCCACCATAACTTAAAACAAAAAAAATCACTTCAGTCAGAAATCATCGACTGACCCCCCCCCCATAAATTTGGGCTCACGTATTATGGTAGAAGGTTACAATCCCAACCCCAAAAGGAAACCGATCTTCTGTGGTGTATTGTAAAATGTTTTAAAACTGGCGCAGTCTATTTTTCTTCCGAAACTGTGTGCCGTGTTTCCGAAAAACCCGACAATTTCCATAGCATTTTCGCTCAGGTTGGCAGTTTATTTCGGGATAAGAAATTTTATGTTTGACGAAAATGATTACACGGTTAGTTGCCCCTGGGAGAAAAATGGAATAACCCGTGGGAGAGCTTACGTGCTGAATTCAACGGTCAGAGGTGTGTACGTAAGTAAACAATACGGGATGCACATGGCACTCGTGACCGCCGTCTCAGTGGAAATTTACTGCTGACAGCTCCAATGCTGCTGAAATATTCAGGTTAAAACTTCAGGTTCCATTTGGTTGCAAGGAAGAATAATACTCACAGCCAAGCTATTTCAGAATACTGAGCTGCACAGGTTGTGTTAAAAGCCCACAATATTATTGAACTTTTAACTCATACAAGCATTTCCACTACGAGTCACTGAGAGAGCTGGTAATTTGTGACGTCACGTCGAATTTTGTTAGATTTGGCTAGATTGGGGTTTAAGATGAAATAACACGGTCGAAATGCCATAACACTCCAACAATTTTTTTAAAATCTTGTATCTTAGATCTTAGTAACAATGAAGCTATCACGTAATTTTCCCAAGCACCCCAGAAAACAGAGACATACATATTTTTTCTATACTGGAAATACTTCCACATCTCCACTTTTCACTCAGGTTTTTTAATGTTTTGCTTTCCTAAGAACCGTTCACAAGGGAGGACAAGCCGCTGAAAATATTGGCATTGTTCCCGTAAATCAAAATATCCAAGTCAGGAAAGGACAATTGATAGTCATCCAGAGAAATGAGTTGAATTGGTTTTACTCCACTTTTTTCCCCTACTACTTGACCTTGAAAACTAAAAGCACCCGAATTACGATATCGAACTGCAGGCTTATTATTGTAAACAACTTTCTATGTTTGAGCTACACGCCGTCTCCGCTCGGTGTACATGCATAATTGCGCGCCAGCATTACACGTTACACTTAAATCATGAAAAATGTAAACAAATTTTGTGCACTATTAATAATTATTACATATCAACTAAATGCACTGGACTTACTAACTTCAAGTTGAAGGTCGATCCTAGGTCCACGTGGCCGGTCGGGCTTTCAAATTCTGGTGACGTGAGTTCGCACACTGTGGACGGTACCGACGTATCGACTGTAAATCACAGCTAGCCTACATGTATTTGTCGGAGAACAAGTGATCCCGATTTAGGACACTTTGAAGTAGATTAAACGATTTTCTTGACGAACGGAATCAGTTTTCCGTTTTTGAATTCCTTTAAGCTGCCACTGTTTTGTTGTCACTGCATGTACATGTACATGTATACTGCGTAATGCGCGTAGTAAAACCGTCTTATGTGCATGCTGCGAAGGTGTTTTGTGAATGTAATCGCTGCGCAATGGATTAATAACCTCGCGGGCATGCACCAATCAGACACATTGGGATATTCCATTCTTATTCAAGGGAAGAGTTCAAGAGCTCACAAGGTCATACGTCACACAGCATCATACATGTACAATGTACATGTACATTGTGTACTTTAAAATGCAAAGCATTTCCTCTTTTTCTCTTCCGACAAAGATTTTTGCGCATTTGCCTGGCAAGTTGCCCAAATCATACAATAATCCAGACTGCGCTGTTACGCAAAACATATTAATCTGTGTATACTTTCCACGACAGCCCGCTATTTCAGGGCAAATATGGATTCGCGATAACATGATGTAAATACGTATTCGAGATTTTCCCAAATGCAAACTATGCATGGACGTTAGCCTTGTGATGTTGTTATATCGTTGGCATGGAGTACTGTTTACAGTTTGTAACTAAGCTAGATTATGTTGCATTGCAGAAAATGATCACACCTTTGCACGGGCATTAATTTTGTCATGTTGAATTCAACCAGCTAGACCAACAACATGAAACTATTATCCAGTACTCCAAAGAATGTGATTATTGAGCCGCAAGCAGTCTTACAATGCCAGTCTAGCTCATCTCAATAATAATACCGATCGTAAGAGAGCCTATAAAGTCATTTAACAAAATTACACCCCTATAGGTTTTGCTGACAGACAGACAAAAAGAAGTTCGCTGAAACAGAACCTGCAAAACAACAGCAATCAATAAAGACGAAAAACACAAACATTGATATAATAGGCTAACATAAAGAGGGGAACTGAATGCACCAGACTTACCGAAATTCAAGAAAGTTGCCTTCTTAATTCACTTGTTCCAACTGTCTATGTGAAGGCGGTGGCGGCAAACTGTTGATGTTAACCTTAAAAAGTGGTAAAATTCTTTTTACTAAGGATCAACCTAATTATGCAGCTATACGTTGTTAACGACATAGGCTTTTCTTTACTGTTTGAAGTCTTCTAGTCTCACAAGGCGTCTTCCCAAGGCTTCCAGTCCGAAGGATTAAAACTGCATTAAACGGACCGATGTGCGGCTTAATGTGAATAAAATTGCCGGGATATTTAAAAAGAAAAAAAAAATGAATGGAGGGCGAGACACTATTATCCCGGGGGGGGGGGGGGTTCACGCGCAGCCGCAGTTATTGTACATCACTGACTTGGAGTTGTGCCAATGTAACAATGAATATGATGACGCAATCAAGCAGCAGGAAATCGCTGAATCTAACCTATACTGTTTGCTGTTCCTGCGCAAGACAGACCAATCACCAGTAAGAATACGACTTACGGTTGATTTATTAAATATTATACCCAGACGGAAATACTGAAAGTAGGCCAAAGTTAAGAATTACCCATGATTTAGACAGAACCTTAGGTTTTCAAACTCCCCCTCGACTGAGACACAAGTGTAACTTGGCTTAACCATCAAAGAGCCGTGGGGGGGGGGTTAGAATCCGTCTCCGCCCCGGTTGATTTTTTGCTGATAGCATCTCTGTGATTACTTTCTGCTTGCTAAAACGTTTGGACAATTTTTTCCAATGCATTAGGTTAATTTTGACTCCAAATATATCGAAATTGTATTCGGTGTTCTCTCTCAGTGAAGAATTTTAGGAGGCAGGGTGAAGTACGGGACCATTGACTTTGTACACACATCGTACAAAGGGCAGAGTGTATAATTAATGAGTCATAATTATGCACAAACTTAATTAATTTACATATAATTTCGCTCAGACGATTAGTATGTATGTCTGTATAACACTGCCAAATTTCATTGAAACACATCATCGTATGGCCGAGTTTTGAGGGAGGGACAGATTCCGCCCCCCCCCCGGTGAGAGAAGGCTAAAAAACCCGACTCTTTTAGGGTGAAAAGAAATTTTTTTTCGAGGACACTGGTTTTAGGACGATTTTGTACCTCGATCGGCTCCAACGAGAGAGATCATATCAGAACTATTTCTAACCACCTACGTGTACATGTACAGTAACGTACAGGTGGGTACATGAACATGTACACGTTGGCCTATCAGTACACTCCGTATTTTCTGAATGAAATTACTGTTACGCAATGTGCACTCAGTCATTATGATCGTTTCTGCGCAGATTTGCATGTGCCTTTCTGGGCAACAAACCAACTGATGACGGGCGACATCACCCACAGATATATAAACGCATGTCTGTGACATCAACAAGAAGTGGCGTGCCCAAATATTTACAAAAACTCTAATTCTGTATTCCCTCGGGGACTTTGTCGGGGGCCTACAAAAGGCAACAATTTATAATAGCATTTTAAAAATTGAGAAGATGTTGGGATAACAAATCAGGGTTGTTCGCACTTAATGGACTTCATCTGACTCCATGTCTTCGGTGGTTACTTTCACATGAAAAATGGAATCGGTGGATGGCGACCTTTCCGTCGCCGCCTTCCATTCATGTTTGCACTTCGCGCGCACCGGGTGAACAGGAATGCATGTTACAAAATAAAACCCGCCAGGCCAAAGTTCATGAAATGTGAATAATATTCTGTGCTTGAATCTGAAATGCATTTCTAAGTTCTAGTCATAGCGGGTCGCAATTTCGAAACCATAAAAGAGCACTTGGCCGACTCAGACGTTGTATTTCAACCTTGACAGACATCGACTGTAACGTTCATTTTACACATCACAACTTAAGCAAAAAGATGCATTTCAAAATTTAGAAGAAATAAAGAGAAAACAAAATTTCTATTCTTGATCAGGCAATCAGAGCCCGGAAATATTACTAAACTATGAACTTGCCTTTCTTTGTGCCTAACAATGCGTTGAGTGCACTTGTGTATTTGAATTTGAAGTCAACTTGAAGAAGAGCCGAACCCTTCACATGAACATCCTTCAAGGCAATTGGGCAGCGCAGTGATTAGCATCAGACCGCGCTATCTCACGTTAATTGCGTGTTTGCTGAGCGTTGAAAGTTGGGTTTTGCAGAAAACGGTAGTCTGCGCATGCTCATGCAAACTGTTTATCGATCATTGTTAGGCCTATCATTTGGGGTGAGTAAAAAATTCATGATGTCATGTTTCGGTGAGCGCGGCTTCCGCGAATTCGTGGCTGGTAGAGTATTGGGTATGCTAGCACCGCCCACCACGACGACGACATTCATGACGGGAACCACTTCCCCCGGGTCCAGAATTGCCCGACTTGTTCCGAGCCCTATACTCATTACCGTCGTCATTCGGATGTCTTCCTTGCGCGCAAAGTGGGAGTTGAAAAAGCTATATAACGACATGTTGGCCACATGTGTCAGATGCTGTAGTCTAAATCCCGGGTTTCGCGACCAGGTTATCAGATGAGCAAATACTCAAAAGTTGACATTGATACTCAACAGTATCTCACAACTCAGCGCCTGCGGACTGGCCTCGGAATGAACTTTTGCGGAACCTGCAGTGCATGACTTACACAGTTCAAGTTCGCACGGATCGATGGTTCGAACTGTGACTCAAACTAATCACTTTACCGAATGAAAAAGCTGGGAAATGATCAGCACGCTACACAAACGTAAGTGTATAAAAGAGTTGCAGCAACAGAGACATAAATGGCGGGCAAATTCCCCATTTCAGTCTATGAGCTCAATTGAGCCGCGACACATGGAAAGTGGGCTGGCAGATCGTGTGCGGCAAGACGGAACGGACGGGCATGAAAAAGTACATGTATTTCAAGGGGATTGCTGCCTGTACTTGGTTTGTAATGGCCCATATTTTTCCCGCCATTTAAATTCTTATTCTTGGGTTCCATTCGCCAGAAAAGACCCTGCAATATCCATCCCCGCGTGCGGGACCAAGACAGGCCCAAACTTCTGAGCCACGGGGCTCCTTTGGCGGGAAATACACTTCCAAGCGTCCGTGGTTCACAAACGACTGTAACTCGGACCGGCCAGCCGACCCCGGCAAGCTCGGTGGTCGAGTGGTTAAGACATCTGCACTAGTAAGCAGGAGGTCGTGGGTTCGAGTCCCACCCGAGTAAGCTTGTGAGGTTTTTTTCGCAAGCTCTCGGACAAGCACTGAGCATGCAGTGTTTATTTATATACGTTGGGTAAGGGCAAACCCGTTATATATAGTCTGTAACTTGTATCATGCACGCGTTACGGTCGAGCGGCTATCAACGAATTGAACTTCGCCGCGCTGCAAACAAACATGGCTGTTTCAGTCCAAAAGATGAGGGAGTGCTCAAGTTCTCCTCAGGGCGAGTATTCGTGCTCTGCTTTATTGTTGCCAACATTTTACGACCCTCGATGTCACTAAAGTTGATATGCATGTACTTAGTACGTCTAATGGTAACTAGACGTGCAGCTATTGAGACAACCAAAAAAAAAAAAGCAAAAACTAAAATGCAGTAAGCGCAAATCAGGGGGTTGCAAAGCCTCCGATGACGGAATCGAAGTGCCGATGGCAAACACACGGAACATTGACCCGGCCGGCTACAACTTCAGCCCGCATTGAATCCAAAGCGAGGTCAACTATCATTTGTTTGGAGAACTTAGGAACAAAATCAAAGCAGTGAAAAAAATCAATGCAGATTTATTGTTTTTGGATGCTGAATCATTACAAATGCATTTATGTCATTTAAATTTACTGTATGATCAAAATGTTCAATAAGCGACATTTAAAAATGACATTGGGGCACAGGACCCAACATACCAAGCTAGTCTGGCACTATCCCATTTGACAGATCCCATTGTAAACTTAAATACATATTCACGTACGGAATGTGGATCATGCCTGGGCCCACTCAGTGATAGCCATGCATGCCAGCCCACCCAGCCTTGAGCAAGACCAAATCCGTAAAACAGTTCACAATTGTCGTTTTATAGGGCCTATCTCGCTTCAATCCAGGTATGGTAAACATTTCCAAAAGGCCGTAAAAGTAAACTCTGAAAATGTCCATGCATTTGTTCACTGACCACACTGATCTACATGTGAACAAACTTTCTAGAAACCTGACGCAAACTGTTTGCATATCGACGGGTTCAGTCTCGTGATACGATGATGCCAAAGTTCACCGTCACGTACCGTGCACATGATCCTACTTCTGACCGTCACAGCTGTTAGTTTGCAACGATTGGCAGGCAGGATGTGACCACTGCATGAACAGTCTGACTCGTATTACAATGGATCCTGGTACATGAAAAAGCCGTCAGTTGAATTAGGCCTGTAGATTCGTATAATTCCTCCATGGTTTAAAATATTGTGGAATTGCCTTTTACAGTTTGTCCTCATTCCACAGAAATGAATCATGAAATGGACAGTTTCTTTCCTTATGTCATAGTCAGATATATAGCCTACGTAATGGAAAAAATAAGACCCCTGGCACCGTGGGCGATAAACAACCCCAACCATGAACCTTCCTCCATGCATGAACACAGAGACAAGCCTCACAACCGAAAGAAGGCTAACACACCATGACATGACCTTTATAGCCTCCTTTCAGTATCTGCAATCGACGCAAGTGCATAGCATGATCTAGTAGAGTGCATTAGTGTGTATTGCTGTGTAGCACCAGGTTTCACGGGCTGGTATTAAGTCGCTTCCGTGTATTACCCATGGTATTACTGTCACGTACGGGGGAAAACCCAACTACATCGTGTAACTTGTTTTGGCAAAAAAGCGCGAATCCATCCACAGCAACGTTAACCCCTTTGTTGTGTCAATAACCGTTGCGTACTACTACGACAGATCCAGGGTTCGTGAGCCCTAAATTACTCCAAATTTCCGGGTATGATGGTGAAACAGACGAAGATAATATAGCAGGGGTTTCACTGGTAGACGCCATGATTATGTTCATGAGAATTCTGCTTCGTTGGCTGATTATCATCGTGAGTATTCCAGTCACTGATGAGAAACCCTCGCAACGGACGGTATTCACTGTGATCGGCAGAAACAATGACACCTTCAAGATCGAGATACAACATCACGAATGTCCGGAGGACCACTTCCTCTACAGGCTTTCAAGGGGGGAATTCTATCTCCAAGACGGCAGAGATATCACTGAAGAGGTGACGGAAATTTGCCAGAGATGTACGAGGTGTGATGACGGAGTGGAGGTAAGAATTACGGTCATCTGTGAAAAAAGAGAGAAAAGAAGAAGAAGAACTGGTTATGTAAAAGGAACAAACGAATTTGAAAAAAGTGGCTAGCGACAGCGCCACCTAGCGTTTCATAATCGCCTCTGACCTTTGTATTCAACGTTGACCTGCGGGCAGAGACCTGACCTGTCCGAAAGGCAGGCAACACTCTCAAGTTGGTATGTGAAGTTCTCGTTCAAGTAGAAATACATGTATATCCACACCAGGATCATTGTATTCGCAGTGGATGCGTACAAGATATCCACTGGACCGAATATTCAGTCGATCAATGTCGCCCACAAACCAGTAAATTCCCCAAGACCTTTCAAGTCCATCCCTTGTCATCCAGTCGCAAGCCAAGTCGCAAGCTATTTATCATTTTTCGTCCTGATACTATTCTTGTAGACTAGTGACTTATGACTGGATAACCGTATAGGCGTGACACACTGACTCGAACAAGGCTTGTCACGTGACATAGTGACAGTGTGTGGAATCCGATTCAGATGAGGATGTGCAGACTAAGAGCCCTATTAACTTACTTGCATTTGGACAGGTAATGCGAAAGTGTTCCCAGTACCAGGACATTGTCTGCGGGAGAAAATGCACACAGCCCGGGTACAGATTTGACGAGGGCACCCAGTCCTGTCAACACAAGAAAATACTTGACGAGGGTTACACCCACGAGGAACTGCGGCAGTGGTTGGCAGTGCAGGAAGACAAGGCACGCGAGGATTTGGTGGCAGAAGTGGGATTCACCGGGACTCCTAGAGTTCCACAGACTACTAAGGTGGCTAAGATTATGCCAGGATCAGGAATGCCCCTGAAATTAGGTCAGGAAGGTTCGGAGGAAAGTAAGACAGTAGCAAGCTCAGAGCTAGATGCCAAGCAGGATCAAGGAGAAATGAAAGAGACAATCCCAGTGGAGGCAAATCTCGAAGACGGTTGGGGATATGAGAACTTGTTGTTGATCGCCTCCGGGACCCTCTTTGTAATCGTTGCCCTGGCCTACGTGTATGTGGCTATGCAAAAATTTCAGCGGCCGCGATTTCTATTCAGACGACGAGGTGAGAACATCCAATTTATTGTTTTATATTCTTTTGAGGAAATGACAAACCCTGTATGATCGATGTTACTTGAAATCGTGAGCCCATGTAATATAATTCCGCTTGTACTGCAGACTTACTGCAGACTTGCGCAGTACTACCGAGGGAACTTTACTCAAAGGAGTACTTATTTCTTACAACATTATGAAATTTTAAGTGGTTGTGATCGCATAAATTAGGTTTGATGGTTTGCCTCTATGGTTTTTGAGTTTTGTTCATGGGCCTTTTGAACTATTTGGTTTCTTCGATTCTGACAGGGCGAATGAGGGAACCCTCCGTTCCAGTGCTCAGAGTCGAGACTGGTACGTCTGGAGTCGAGGCTAGTGTGCCGACCACATCGACAATGGTGCGAATGGTTGCGTCAGGACCAGTTACTTTTGAAACCGTGAAATACCAGCCGATTAAAAATGGCCCGAGTTCGAATGGCGCCAGCACTAGCTGTGTTGCAGACGAAAGCGACGAGTGGACAACCGATTATAGTGATTCTGAAAGTGGAGATGTTGATTCAGAAAATGAATCCCGTGGTGACGATGTGGGAATCGACGTGAAGCAAGATGACAGAAAAGAGGTGATAATGGTGGGTGGGGCGAGCGACGAGAAAGAGGGTGTTGTTCTTGAGGATATTAAAGTTGAACTTGCTGCAGAGTATGAGACTTGCAGTGATGGTTCATCAGCCGATGATGGTTGTAGCTGTGACGTCAATGAAATCGAAGAAAGGACGTCAGAAGGTGAAATGCCTTCAACTGGAGGAGAACAAGATGACAGAGATGAAGAAGATGTCTGTGCCAGAGAAAACAGTTGTTTCGAGAAGAGGAATTGGACAGGTACCAATTATTTTGTGACCCCTGAAGCCATCAAATGCGCCACCAGTAGTTCTCGCTCTACCATGGAAACGATTCCAGAGGATGAGGAACCCAGCCAGTATACTCTCATGGATGATCCGAATGGACCGTGGGTCACTGTCAATGAAAACGAAGACGACAACAGCGACAACGTCAATAGTTTACTTACATTGCATCATTACCCAACGGGTTGTGATGAGGCAAGTGAAGCTGATAACGAAAGCGATGACGAAAACTTCATCGATGGAATCGAGTCTCCCATTGATTGCCCTGATAGCTGCAACAGCGATTATGAGGTGTATAGCTTAGCTGGTGAAGACAGCTTGAGTAAAGACATTCAAGATTGGGCCGGGGCAGATACAAGTGGCGATAATGATGGAATCGATTCTAAGGGCAATCGTCACGATGATGCTCTCAATAGCAAATCTGAAGCTCGGAACACGCATGTTGAAGATGATCGAAATCAAGACACGTTGGTGACAAGAGATTACTTCAGTCAAGTAAATGAAAATTTTCTCGAAAAACGAGTAAGCATTTGCGATTTTAACGAATGGCGATTTTTTCAGATGGCGAAGGCAGTGTCGCTGTTTGCAGCCCCTGAATCTGCTGTCATCTGCGACCAAAAGGTTTATCTTTCCCTGAAAGCTTTCATGTCCGCGGCTTACCTTGCGTCGACAGTTTGCCCAGGGCGAGGAGGCAGTGGGATATTGGGAGGGATAGATGACATCCCCCGCTCAAGACATCTGACAATTAGGGAGAGTATTGAAGAGAGATCATGGTGCACATTCGATTTGGCGTGTCCTATCACCGACGCATACATGACAGCAGTCAATGAACTCTGCGAGGAAATACCTGCATTAAGCAAATTGGATAAACCTGCTGAGAACATATGTTTCGGTTTGGGTCACTTAATTAAAAAAATACGTGACGAATTCACCGAGTTTGGTCACTCATTGAAAACAAAACGAAACGACTGCAAAAGGTTTCAGTTCCTGGAAAGTCGCAAGTCTACTTTAGTCTCATCTCCAGACCCATTGTTTGTCCAAGCACTTGTCGCGCATTTGAGGCGCATGATGACAAGAAAATGGACGAACCAAACTAAGACCAGTTGCAGTACTCGAGGATGGAAAACGTTGGAAACGTTGGACTGAGTTTGGTCCTTCATCTAGCTCGCTTTTGTTGTGTAGACGTGAACGAGGTTATAAGCCCATTGAGGCTAAAGGTAGGCATGCCGCAACAACACTGCGCTAATTTGCAGCCTGTGCATGATTTCGGGATTTACAATAAACTTCAAATATATTCCCCCTTTAAAATCTTGGCTACGCCTCAAGCTCACTCAGCGATCTCGTGGCGCAAAAATCTTTCTGTTGTATGAGAGTTAAATTTTTTGGAGCTTTTTTGCGTTTGAAGTATTTAAGTCCCAGAGTTAATGTTTGTGAATATCTCTTTGTAATCATGTCTGGAAAATTAGGTGACCCGTGCTGCCAATTTTGTATGTCTAATTGTATTGAATATTAACAGTTGTGTGACACAATCCTCTGCATTCCATGATTTTTTTTCTTCTCTGTCGCAGCTTTAGGTCGTAGGGTTTATAAATTGTTCAACCATATTGCTAATCAAGCCTATAGCAAGTTCATTTATCTTTTGTAATTCGCCAACCAGAATCAGAAGCCATTACTGCGGTGGCACAACGCTCGTGGACAGGTGGTACGCGCGCGTTACATGCTTCATCGACCAATAGGATGTCGTCATTTGGCAAATGCACGCGCGCGTCCAGCTGAAGAATGTGCGTGTGAGTGCGGTGCCACCGCAGTTATGGCGTCTAATAGAATTAGTCTACGTGTATAGAAGCAAGAAAGCGATAATTATATGCAGCCTACTTGGAGTGAGCGCCTTTCCATATGCATATCTTTTGGTGTGTTGCGTACGCAGTGCGTTCACGCGTCCCATTTTCATGGGCACGGAAACCAACGCCATGAACTAAACACGCGTGTGCGTTGCGTTCGGAAACGCAACGCTTGACGTGTGTTGTTGCGCATGTGGAAAGGCGCCATTAAGGCAAACACGATAAGAGGGTGCCATTTGGCTCTGATAAGCTTCTTTCTGTAGCCCATTTGCTCAAATTTATCCACTTCAAATAGTACCCTCCTCTCCTGTCTGCCATTCCTCTAAATGGCTGAGGTAAATTGAAAATACTTTCTTGAAAAATATCCAGATTTTCTTCGATATTATTTGCAGTCAGCATAAGTGTACTCACGGTCACCTCCAATAATACGAAGCCTAAACATGTAAAGCTTGTAGCGTCTCTCAGTTTACCAGTACCGTTTTTCTTGATTTGATTTTGTCGAGATTAATGGCCGTTCATCAGAACAGTTTACAAAGAACACAAATACACAGCGTGGTGGATGTAGGATACCTGACAGAAGTAGAAGCGTATACATGTACCTGGCCAGGTTCTTGAACAAAAAAGTGGGAAAAATAAATGTTACTTTGAAATCTATACGAGAAATAATTCCCAGATGCTGGCCAGACACCATTGTCGTAATTAATGTGAAAATTTAAAGCTTACTTCAACAAAATGTGCGGTTGACTGATTAAGCGATGTCTTTGTATTCTCTTAGCACTTTGGGTAGACATTTGACGACGCCGTTTTTATCAATGATACAAAAGATGTTTAAAGTTGCAGTTATCTTTGTCTTTGAATAGGTAAGGCTTGCGATTGCACCATGTAGAAAATATCTCTAATATGAATGTGTGGTTCTGAGAAGATTCGATGGTGAACACTCGACGTTCCGAACAGTATGCTGTGTTCGTCTTCAGGAGGGTTTTTCTGCATGATGCAACCGCAAGCCTAACCTATTCAGTACTTCCACCATGCATGGCTTCAAGTCTTATCTATCTTTATAGTTGTAGTTTTTCCTTTTGCGTCTCTTTCTTGATGGAAACAGAGATTTCGACGCGAGGGTGAACATTCCGCACCATCTACCCACTCAAATTGAATCCACTTCTTCATCCTTAAAATGTTCCTATATCTAAGAGAAACGTTTGATAAAGTGATTCTTAACACGAGTAGGCTACTCAGAGTTCAAATCCTTTGAAAAAAATCTAGACGGAATTAGTGGATCCTACATAATTGTCACAGACGGTATGCTAAGAGCTTCTTTCGGTCATTTTAGATTAGTAATTGTACAACAATGTTACCTTTTCATAATGCATGTATTGTTAATCATCATAATTACTTTTCTTGCATCATTTAACCGCATAGCAGCTAATGCATATAGCCTCAATTTCCAGCGATGGATAATCGAGTCTCTAGAAGGCCATATACTTTCAAAGAAAGATCTTTGCATGTAGTCTATTCCAGTGAGTGGAGAGTGGGGCAGAAGGAAAGAAAAGTCCTCCTAGAGGATGGAGTTTGGGATGGAGGCGTGCCAGCGGCTGCTTTCAGAAGAGAGTTTGTAAATGTGGATGTGTAGATAGCTGGGTCATTCCATGAGGGACCCAATTTGTGACGGTGTCCTTGTTACATGGGTAACTTTTACTATCTGCCATGACCGGTAGAGTAGGCCATTTACTCTGTAAAAGTAGCTCACACCTCTGTATTCAGCCTTGCAAGAGGTAGAAGTTGGAATCCACAAACAGGGAAATAGAATGACCCATGACGTGGCTGTAACCCATGTCTGTGATGTTTACACTTTTTCGCAATTCTATAGCTATTGAATGAATGTCAATTGTGTTTTCGATCCGAATTTAGTGCCGTGACATCTCAATAAACAAAATTGAAACAAACCACTTTCGTTGCATGACTGTATATTTCTGGAAAGGGTTTCCCGAGCAAGGTAACGTGGGTATTGTAATTCACATATGAATCTCCAGATCACCCCTTTTCAGGACTGTTGTCTGGAATATCTTTTCCAAACAAATGCACCCGCCATTATAATGCCTTCACTCTTGGGCTGGAAGAATGGGACACGTTTACTGTACTTTGGGACCCCTCCAAGGTCAGTCCCAAAAAGAGTGCAACAAAAGGAAGTGTTTTGTCCATTATGCTCACCCTGTTTCGTGTAAATTCCAAATTGTAAATTCTGAGAAAGGGTGATTTTTTTTTTACTGATAACCAACCATGTGAGTTATTCCTCTGTGACTGGCACTGACAATTCTATCCCACAATTGCCCTAAAACTCTAAACCCGGTCCCCTTTCCACAAAATTAATTCTGCAACCATTCAACATGATGCCACTGTTAATCTGCCTAAGTAGGTGGTTCCAAAAAGTAAAATGTAATTTTCCGTTCTCTAGTTTAAGGTCCCCAAATACACAGTATTCATAAACAAAAACTTTTATAACGAAAACGTTCCAGTGGTGAACGTTGAGATTTTGTTTTGGAGAATTGCTCTTATTATCACAAGAAAGAAAGAATATAGCTTGACTATGTGCAACCTGAACATTTTGAACAGTATTATTTCAAGTTCCTAATATTTTATTCGGGTATGGTATTTGCGTCGTCCACAATCACTGATCTCTAATCCTCGTCTCAGGATGCATCAGATGTGCTTTTCTGTGTACAAGATGTTCATTGTGCTGATGCGTGCATTTTTCTGCAGTGTTGCCACAAAATGCCACAACTCCATCCATCACATGCGTTGTGCAATTGTTTGTGTACGAATACAGTCGTGTAAGGCAAAGAGGTGCTTATGGAAACCCGTGGATTAACATAATATTATGCGACCCACAGGTTACATTCTTTTGTGAGAACACAAACAGCTGTGGGTAGGTACGCCAGTTCATATTATTCATGAATACAAAGTCGAGTGTGGGCAAAAATACTTAAACTACAGCGATGCAGAATCGTCTCAAGTCGACGCATGCATGTTGTGCTAATAAGGCAGAAATTAACCCCAATGGGTTTCTTTGCAAGGGGTTTAACATAAAAATCGTCTTCAGCCTTGTGCTAGGTCAGTCAGTAGCCCTTTTAACCGAGGCTTGTTATTGAGAAAGCCTTTTCAAAAGTTAAAAAAAAAAAATTTCCCCTGCATTGGTAAATTGCCTCGGAAAGTCCCGACCGTACACCGACCAAAGGTGAGCGGCGGTGCAACATTACGGTGGGTCCAACTAGACATACATAGTGTCCTTTTGTTCATGACACATTAAAAAATGCGTTGGTGTCTAAAAACGCACAGTATCATGATGACCGGATAGTAAATTATACCCAAATACGATGTCGAGAAAAATCTGCATAAACTCATGAAAGCTTTGTGTTATTTAAAAACAAAATACACCGTTTGTCTACTACGGGCCACCATAGAATGGCTTCCCACATTATCGTAATCAGGAAGCGATTGCGCAGTAACACTACACATCCTGCTCGCCCCACAGTTTCGGACATGGCGGCGGAAAGAGTGCATGTGGCCTTATTTTACCATAGTGCCAATAAGGACAAAGCCGATGCACTTAAAACGGCTCTAGAGAAGGTGAAGTTGAGAGTGGAATCTTACGAAGATTTGAAAATAGGGGAATTCGATCTCAAAGGTCGCTCTTCCCTCATTGAAAAATCCTGGTGTGTGGTGCTGATTATCACTGAGCAGTTTGTCAGGGATGCTGGGAAAAACGACTTTGACATGTATGCCTCCCTGGATCACAGCATCGACAACGAGCTTCACAACGTTTACCCGGTCAAACACTGTGCCAAATCGTTGATCCCCCTTGCTGTGAGGAGTATAACCGGAATCGACGGCTCTGACCCAGTCGCCTATCAAGCAGAACGAATATTGAAAGGTGTGACCGAGCTCAAGCGGGTGCACGTACGTCAATTTGATACTCTTCATATATAGACCAATTTTAGCAAGTGTTTAAACTCATGAGGTGGTATAATCTTTTTAAGTTTCATGGATTGCCCATCTGGGATCATAAAATGTAACCGAAATTATGCTTTCTACGGGAGAAGGTTCTAATTTACATAGATTTTCACGCCAGTCCAGATTTAAATTGGTTTTGTGCTTAAAGTGCGTTTGTCTCTCCTAGAAGGTATAGCCTACTTTCAGAATAATGATCTCCAAATTCACAGACCCAAAGGCAAAGGGTGAAACGATTTTTTTTTGTCTTTGCAATTGTTTGTAAAATAATTAGCAACAACGTCGTCACATACCGCATCAACCTGCCATGGATCCCGATTAATGGTGAAGCTTCGCCATTTTTAGTGGTTACTTCAAAGAGAATCGCGTGTCGGTTTTTACAATAGAGGTGGGATTTGTTGTACAGGCAATGGAGTTTACAAAGTTCTTCCTTTAAAAAAAAGGAAAAGATTGTATTTCGTCAAATTACAATTGCAAAAAGCAGTGGCATTACTTTGTGGCGATGCATGATAGGCGGTGACTTACCCTGCCATGGAGATGTGTGTGTGTGTGGGGTGGGGGTGATGTTGATGGTACAAGAGATCCCCGGGGTGGGGAATATGTCCTCCACTTTTTTATCCGAGGATGGGCTATTGAATCATTTCCACCGAGTCCACTCACACTTTTATACGACAAGAAAATATTCAGGCCGATTGTCAAAAATTTTCGGACTTCTCTGTAACTAGAATTGTGTTCAACAGCAGAGTTTCAAAAGGAGATACTGCGCAGGAATGTAAAAAGTAATCAGATGTGCCTATATATGCACGAACATCGCCCTCTAAATAATATCACATGGTGTCAGCACCTTCGACCGATTTTCAGATTTCCATGGCCAGGTAAGTTACCCCTCACCTCCACCATTTCATTCCCCGTCCCTTTAATTTCCCGCACATTTTACGCCACTGATGTTGGGCACATTTTTATGGCAAATAGAATAGAACAACCTGGCGGCCGACAATGGGAGGCACCCAAACCAACCCAACCCAACCCACACAACCCAAACCAACCCACACAACCCAACCCAACCCAGCCCAACCCAACCCAATCCCCCTTCGAAAAACTCTGGAATTTTGGACCAGTCTTTGCACTTTATTGCATGATTCACGCAAGACCAGCTTATTCGCCTCACATTGACAAGAGAACCGGTTTTAGCCCAACATTTCTTTGGTACCCTGCATGAATTTTTACATTCATTTTGACTGCAATGTGTTATTTGACTGTAATTATTCTACCAGGAGCCCGATGTACTTCAACAGGGGTACCAGTTGATTGAACCCGCGCGTAAAATCCTTAAATTCACCGCTTCAGAATTGACAAAATACTTCAGAATGGACGACAAGATCAAAGCTATCCACGGAGAACTGAAAAAGAAAGTTGAGGAAAACAATCCGGATGACGGTAAACGACACGAATGTTGGATCGAGTGCATCACTGATGAGATGATCAAAAACGACGGTGGGCGTCCCAAGGGGCAGCGTTTCACCAAAAACGTCACGCTCAAATCTGCCACTACAGAGTTGCTTCATGGGCTGGATGGACCGACAGGCCACCTCTGTCTAGTGTCTTTGCTCCTCAACAAAACTCCATTAAAAAAGCACACCGACTGTGCCAAATTAGCTGAGTATCTCGACCCAGACAACATATTCGACCTCCTGAAAAAGTGTAAGGTCTTCCCCAAGTGGAATCCACAAGAGTTGGAAGCAATAGAACAGGTGTGAAGTAGATTAACATTGTTCGTGTGTATTCAATTCGGTAGGTTCAATCAAGGACCTGTGCATCTTAATGGACCTTTTCATTTCTCCGTCACAACCCCGTTTGCAATAAATCGAATTGTTGATTAAATTTGTAAGCGCGCCGTCCACGCCAGAACAAACCCCGAGCGACCAATTGTTGTGGCTGGCAATCATGAATTCATAGTACGTGCAGACGCAGGTGAGAAATATCTGGGAAAAAATCAGCATATATTAACATCGTACCAAATTTCATGCACTGCTATGGGGCAGACATTTGTTAGGCATGTAAACTTTATCGTGAGCTCAGCATCGGCAACCCGGAGTTTGTCGCGGATTTGCGTTGTTCATGCGTAGTGATTATTCATAACTTGTTCATTATCATTTACAAGCAGTATTTTCTAGGGAAAAGATCCATGAATGATTGTCGCAGTTAATATGAATTATTTCAATTAAAACTTGTTTTTCGCTCTCTCGTTTTCTGCTTCTTTCTAGTTAAAAAGTAATAGATCAAAGGAAGCACATCAACCCGTGGAGTCATCAACTGATAGTGAGAAGGAACTGGTCGAATCGATTAAAAAAACATCCATATCATCTTACGAAACACTGGTAGTGCTCCCTTTCAAAGCAGAAATATCCAAGGTATACTTAAGATGTTGTTTTGCCAAAATTTAAAGTAGCATTTAACAAACCCAAAGGCGTTTGGGCCATTCTATAAATTCAGGGTCCAAAAATTGACATTCAGGTGTCCCTGTTACACCTGTGTCTTTTGGCATGGAAAAGTCGAACTGAAATTGATTTCAAACTCTGTTTGTTTGGCGGGTAATTTGTATTATTCATCACTCTTGGAAAATAGAGATTGGAGTTCTGAACTTACAAAATCATATAATAGATGTGACAGGGATCGGGCCCCTTATTCATAGAATGACCATGTTGACATTACGCCTATGATGGTAAAAGAAACGCTGGTAATGCACATGGCAATCATCGCTTGCGTATCCGCTCCAAGCAAGAACAAAAGAGGGCGTGTTTTGAAATGAAATTGATGGTCCTTTGGTACTTACACATCGCATAGGTGCGCAAGTCTATGCGCATTTGACGCGGAGCACGCTGAGAACGCGCAACGATTTAGGCCGTGTCCGAAACGGGCTTCCAGAGCTACGGTTAGGTCTATTGTCTGCGCGTCTCGACGAATTTCCATTGGAGCGAAGACCTAGACCTAGCTCTAGACAAGAGATTCGGATGCAGCCATAGTGGTCTTCGCGTGCTAGAACCCGGTTGGAAAACGTAGTGCCCTCTGTCCTTCTTTCGCCGGTGAGGGTGCACTTCAGCTCAGGGCGGATAACGATTGCAATTCAGTTCGTAAGTGTGACGTCACTTCAGTTTAAACCACGCCCACTGCACCCGTGCACTGCATGGGTTACATGTATTGATCGCAATTTACGTGGAATCGTGGAACGGAAGCTAACGCGCAACTTCAGCGATTGTCCAATGAGAGCCTGCAAATCGTGGCGCGTGCGCCTTTGTGACGAAGTCACTTATGAACCAGATTGAGACTTCGCTTCCAGTCCATTCGGCAGCTCTACTTGTTTCCCACTAAAACTGAGTCACCGAGAGCAAAAGACTTGACTCGACTGGAGTCTTTATCAGGAGACTCAAATGGAATCGACGTGCAAACATGAAATTAATAATCAGATTTCAACCCCGCAAGATTGGGCTTTGAACAGGTGTTATCCGCTTGCTTTGCGCCATAGTGGTCTACTTTTCCCCGCTCTGTTGCGTACACACTCACAGACTGCAGTCTTCTGATTTGTTTTTGAATTCTCAAAGTTTTCAAGATTTCCCCTGAAACTTAATATATCTGAATTCATTCTTCTGTCCAGATCGTCGGCGAGGCTGGAGCAACAGCTAACCAGTCTAATGTTGGAGAAGACCAACACGATGATGCCGCCTCCTAAACCTTTTCACTTCATCGCCTAATTACGTTCGCCTGTTGAAACTTACTGGTGGCCAAAGTATGCACAAAGTTCCACAAGGGCTGGTGTGCCAAGTTTCGGCGTAATTTACGGTATTTTCACGCTTTGGTAGCTTAGGATTTATAACGCAGTTATTCATTTGCATTTGTATTGATGGCTAACAGCAATTTGCCAACCATTCATGCGGCAAATAAAGTAACGTAGGGAACCAAGGGAAAGATCTGCCAGACAGGTTTGTATACACAGCGTCCAAAAACGACCAAGACGGGGCGGTGACTCTAAATACAACCATCTTGGCTTCGCTTGACCGGGCAGTATTCAGCATCGTATCCGGCGTTTGATGTCAGGGGAGGCCAAATTGAAAATCGAATGCCGCTTTGGGCTCATTCAACTTGGGAATACTTGCCGTCCCGACACCCTTGCCTTTATTTCATGATGTTGTTTCTTTAAAGTGTTTAGGAGCTAACATTAGATGAGTATTGTAGACCGCTTACTTCCTTGCCGATGACGTTTTCTTTGTAAAAAGTAATCATCAAAATAAAAATCCCCTTTCCCCGTTTGATAAACTACTGCAATTATGTGATACGTTTAGCAGAACCTTCAGCAAAGCACCTTCAATGCATCATCATAGTTGACGGTTTGTTATTTCCTCATGGGCATTGCGCTTGCGCACAGTCAACGGCTGTTTGATTCCCTCAACAAAGTTTCTCACAGACGCACATTGCACTGGAAAACACTGTCATTGGCTGAACAGGCAAGTGCACAGTTCAAGTAACTTCGATGAATTTATTTGGCCCAAACTGCTAGGTTGTTTAAAGAAAACTAGATCGTAGAGTTCGTTTTTTGCAACATGCATACAGCCGACGACACGCTCCACTGTTACGTGCGTGCCTCTTTTTACTCTATCTAGTATCTCAGCAGCTGAAATGTTTCCTTTCTATTATGCTAACAAACTTAATGTTTAAAATGTCATATTTTATGTAGTTCGTTTGACTTTTTTGATGAAATAATTAAGATGGAATTTTCATAACGTTGAGATTACATTGTCATTGCAAACCTTGTTGAATGTGTACATGTACGGGCCGTGTGAACACTCTTGTAAGAGATAAAATTTTAGTACTTACTTGAGTTAAATTTTGGGGAAACCTAAGTTGTTACAAGTCACTAATTTTTTTGGTTTGAACTGAGTCGTGTTAACGTAGTGACTCGAGTTGAGTCAAGCATAAAACACAAGTTGAGTCAAGTCATTTACCCATCGCAAATCAAGTCGAGGCACTGAATATTGTGACTCGAACCAGACCCGAGTCGAGCCGTCAATACAACTCTGGGGAAATTGAATTGAATTTGACGGCATTCATTCAAGCATTCCTTAAGTGCCTTTGACAGTAGCCTTCATCACCAGTACATTAAAAAAAAAGAACTTTATAATTAAGTTTCGATTTCTTCCCTGCCAGAAGTACTATAACCAGCTTCCTCTGGTATCAACTTCATCATGCTGCCGAGCCAGAGAATGGTTACCAGCCAGAACTGCCACAGAATTTGGCATTTCTTGCTCAGCAAATATAAATGTTGAGCCCGATTGCGAACTCGGGTTGCCCAGTTAAGAATGCCAAATCAGGCAGAAACAAAACAGTTTCTACTTCCACATGAGGTTCCCGAATGGCGCATTCGGTTTGAGGACCAACAATATGTTTTAAGAGATGAGCAATTTCCAATTGAGAATTTTTCATTAAAGTATACTCGGATTTTGTGACAATTCTCAATTCATTTCAATTTATATATGGATCTTTAGTTTCTGTAGAAATGCTCTTTTTTAATGAAAATAACCAGGTATTATATAGATAATGATTCCAGTCATTTTGCACTTTATAATGGTGACAAAAGTAATCTTTTATTTGATGTATGTTAGCATTTAATTACTGTAATGTAGGAAAGCTTTACTATAGAAGAGTAACTAATTCCATGCTTCTACTTTCATCGTTTGAATAAAAAGTGATTAATCACAATATAAAATGTCTGAAACACAATTTCATTTCAGAAAATATTACATGAAGATTCTCAGGCGTTTTTGCCTCCATTTTATAAAAAGCCCCAACAAAGGAATTTTCACTCCAAAGTCCGAAATGAATACAAATATTTATCTAGTTCATCCTTTGCTAGCATGCTTTATACAGATCTAGAAATCCAAACTTTACCTTAATGCCGTGAGCACGTAATTTTACCAGACCCCGTTTTGTTACCTCTTTGAAAGTCTAAATATCTGGAATTCACGTCTAACCAATTTTTCCCAATGACTTTGTCAAATGAGCATCTATCAAGAACAATTCCAAGCAAAGTTTGCTCCTGTTTCGGCAAGTCAAGGTATTCCATTCTCCACAATTCTTCTCCATGATTTTCAAGGATGTCTCTTTCATGCCTCTCAGTGAAGGCTCATTCCAAGGATATCAATGCTTCTAACTATAAATATACTTTAAAAAAATTGCGACTGGCTCCAACAAAATGAGTATCTAGGTCAATTTATCTGGTTCAGTTTCCATCAGACAGAGCACAGAGAGAGCCTTAGTTTGACGTACTAAGCATTGACAATGGGCGTTGGTCAAGAGATTTGAGGGTTGCAGTTGAGTGAGTGCAAAGACTTGTTCGAAGGCCTTCGAACTAAGAAAAAAAAAAACCTCAAAAAAAACACACAAAAAAAAGGCGGTCTAACGACCTGCGACACCTTTTGCTAGGCTGGGTCACAACTGTTCTCCCAACAAATTGTCACAGAATGTCTACAATAACATCATCTAAAGACGTTAACGTGAACTTCATCTACAGAATTCTATGGTCACACCGGTTAACACACCCATCTTGTGTGACCTTAATCCACCGGCAGCGGTTAACAAGAAGTTCTTTTCCTCTGACAGGAAACCCGAAATCCCACTGGTTCCCCTACTTTGCTTCTTAAGCACAGTAGTCATTTTTCTTCCTAAACCCCCCCCCCAATCCAGTGCTCTAGTAAGAAAACCTCATGTCAGGGGTGTAGCCCAGCTTCTCCAGGTTGGGCAGGCAGGCGTAGTTGATCATGGGAGGCGGTCCGCACATGAGGATGATGGTGTCACTGCTGGGCGGTGGCATGTGGTCGCGGATCATATCCTCACTGACGAAGCCACTACTGTACTTCCAGCCTACAGGAAAAAAAAAGCCAGTCGATTAATAATGCGTGTTTATGAGCAGGTATAATTTTTGACCCAGGAGGAAAAACAAAGGGCCTATTTGATTTGCTGGTACCACTGACCCCAATCAGTGATCTGATGATGGTTCACCGAGACCAGAACCTGCCTAATGATGTAAGTTCAATTCATTTATATAACGGTTTTTGCCTTTACCAACGTATATATTAATAAACACTTTGCTCAGTGCTAGTCTGAGAGCTTGTGAAAAAGTCACAAGCTTACTCGGGTGGGACTCGAACCCACGACCTCCTGCTTACTAGTGCAGACATCTTAAAACAGGGCTCAAATCAAATGTAAACACGGATTTACATGATGAGTAAGGTTGACACTGCAAAAACAAACCGTGATGTCATTAGTACATAGGCCTGGTCTAATCTCAGGAGGTGTCTGAGAATTTATGGCTGCGGCTAAAATTCACACGCATCAATGGAAGCCACTAGGTAGCAGCAATGTTCACTTCGCATAGACCCGCATGTTACAGGTAGCCGCAGCCAGTCACAAATCCCACTGTGTGGGACCTCACCTTCCTCCGGCCGGTCCAGTGTGTACCACAGCTTGAAGCGGTCACCGTGCTCCTGACTAATCTCCTCCAACTCTGGCCGCAGGAGAATGTCCTTCTCCGTCTGTCCAAAGTGACCAATACAAACATCTCATTGGTCATCATAGACTCCCAGCAAGCAGTGGCAGAGGAAAGTTTACATACGGTACGCTTCAAGTCTTCAAGTGGAATATTTTAAGACTATTTCTGACCAAAAATTTTTATATCCAATCAATCAGATCATCAACTCTTCTTTAAAGCTTGATTTACAAATTCATGTAAACAAAGTAGATGTCCTGGCTGATTGGCTGTAGAAAAAAATTATGGTCAAGAATCGGCAAAATCGGAAAGATTTGACTTGGACTCTTTCAGTTCAAGTGTAGGTAAACTTTCGACCACAACAGGACACGCCTGAGTGATGTCAATATCAGGTCATCCAATCACGTCATGTCACAAGATGAACTGCCATCCAGTTACTTGTGACCAGGTTTCTGGTCACAAGTATTATGGGCCAAAATCTGATTGGATGACTTATCATCAGCTGCAAAGCTGATTGGATGATGCACTGTTGGCAAGAAATCGGATTGGATGATGCATTAATGGCCAGACGTCTGATTGGACGATGCATTGTTGGCCAGAAATCTGATTGGATGATGCATTATTGACCAGAAATTTGACTGGATGATGCACAGTTATCCAGAAATTGGATTGGATAATTTAGTATTGTCCATAAATCTGATTGAATGTTTTCAATTTTAGATTTTAACGTAACTCAGCATAAATGATACATAATTTGGGTACCATGACCAAATGAGCCAATATGAGCTACTGTCAGGGACCACATTTTGTGCATGCATTCAATTAAGTGGATTAGGTTTGACAGAAACTAGCACTGGTGCCCAGCTTTATCACCTGGTTGGCAAACAGCAGCCAGAGCTGGCTCTTATCAGCCGGATCCTTCAAGACTTGACGTGCCAACTGCAGCATCGGGGTGATGCCTGCAAATGCCAAAAAAAAAAAAACAATTTTGATCTCCACTTAAAACAGAAACTGATATTTTGCATCCATTCTGCACTCCATACTTTTACCACAACCACAGCATTTATCATTACAAACATTACGAGGGAAATGTGAATGAGTTTTCAGGGTGCAGCTATGGCAGTTTTGCTTTCTCGTCACTAGGGGGCGCCCTCATCTCCTCACCTGTTCCGCCAGCGATCATGCCAATCTTCTTAGCATTCCTTGTCTCGGGTGGAGATTTCTTGTCTGCTCTGATGCTGAACTTTCCTAGAATGAATACATCAAAAACACCCTAAACTGTGATCAAACTTGCTCAACAGCGATCAACAGTCTTTATATCAACTCCTGTTTCACAAGAAAACTGGTTGTTACCTTGGTTAGTTTTCTCAATAACTGTAGATTGGTGATTTGCAAACAAATGAGTGGGCTGGGATTTGAACTCATTACTTCTTGCCTACCAGTGCAGACGTCTTAACCAGCCCACCATCGAGCTTGCTGGGATCGGTAGCTGGCTCGAATCCAACCCGGCAGCAGGTACCACAAGTAGTCAGTGATATTTATTTGGTTGGGAGTCAGGGAATCTGACTTCATATTAGGTTCTGCCCTTACACCGACGTATTATCCACTCTGTATTCTCAGATAAATCTGAGTAGACGTCATTACAGTGATGGTTCGACATTCATGCGCATGTCGCACGCGTTCTCAAATAGGTGTCCAAGTGCCCTTGCAGCGAGTCACAACACCCTATCTGCTCTGAGCGGTAACATGAGAGGGCGCTTTTCACATGGACACGACGATCCTCTGGTGGGAAATGGGCACGTGAACGCACAGGTATACGCACGTTTGTCGCAAAGCGTGGTGAGTGCACGCAACCAATTTATGTCGGACCATATGGTCTTCACGTGTGCACTGAGCGTGTGCATGAACTCAGTTGAAGAACTTCCCACTAGCCTGTCTCTCCTTTGCTGTTGGGGGCGCACTTCAACCTAGGGTGATCAGGGTGCTCTCACCAACACGTGATCCAACATACTTCCGCCCAAAGACTGCAGCACCACGCACAAACTTTACACAGAAGGCGAGCCTTCAAATGTTTATAAATAAGTATGAGACAAAATGTGCTGTACAAATGGTGACCGCTATGCCATTGGGTAAAGAATCAGTGCTAAATGTTAGATGAAATATGAACCTCAGTGTTAAGTCTACAGTGTACAGTTGCTTAACCAAATGCCTGCCTACGGTATTAAGGTGGTTAATTTCGGGGAAAAACCGAACGGTAAAGTGACACTTAGACTTCTTAACGGACCGGTTGGTGGAAAACGTGCTTAAACACAATGCTACATCCAATCAAGCCTCACGATGGGCTAACTCTAAACATAATTCAAAGACAAGTGATAACTCCAAACTTAATTGGGACGATACAAAAAACACGCATCAGAGCTACATGTACATGTACTCACCACATCCGTCGTACACTAGCAGTCCGTTGGGACCACGGACATCGATGGCATCACCGATAGCCATGTTGTCTAGGTACTGCGACATCTTACCTCCCTCGGGGAACTTTGGGTGTACGTTCTTGAAGTACACCTGGGGGGGGGGGAGTTGAGAAAGGAATGATGAGATTGTGGTTGTTTCTGAGACTGCATACTTCTAGTGGTGGCAGAAGTGGGATAATGTTGCCACATACTACTGTTGCTGGAATGGAGTGCCCTGCCCGGTTTGCAAAGCGTCATGCTCCAGAAAGCAGGAACTATGCAGATTTTAAATAAGTTTCACCGCCTCATAATGCAAGAGCTTGCCCCTTGTTGAATGTAACACATCTTCATCATACATTTAATGCATGAAAGTTTGGCTTGTTACCCAACATGCCCAAGCAAGTTTTTTACCACCTAGCACGTTTCTGATGGGATGACACTGCTAGGCATACAACGTTCTACTTCCAAAGCCACCATCTTATCACTGAGATTGCAAGTAGGTGTATGTACATGTAGCTAACTGTCTTTCACAGACTGAATTGGTTAAATATGAATGAAGCTTGTCACTGGGTCCCAGCCGATTCCGGCTAGGTTGAAAATCCTGCTATGCGGCAAATCTCCGCTGAACAGTGAACAGGGCCAAGAACGGTGACAGCTAGCTTTACCTTGATGACAAGATCCATGAAGCCCTTGTCCTCGTCGCTGGAGACAGGGGTGTAGGGTCGGATGACCAACTTGCCATCGATGCGACATGTCAAATAGATGTGCTGGCCTTAATTCAACAAAAATGACAAATAAACAGCTCAAGAGAAAGGCTTCTCATCAACTGGAATCTGATTCTGCTCTCCTTAAAGACGCCTTTCCATATGCGCGTCAACACTTGTGCCAAGCAATTGCTCCCCGGACAATTTTGAAGGCCGAATGCAATGCACACGTGCGCTATGTTAATGGAGTCAATTTTTGTGTTCGTAAAAAGTGAAACGCATGAACGCATCATGTATGCAACACACCCAAAAGCAAACATACGGAAAGGTGCCGTAATGCTGTATTTGGGGCTTTTAGATTTAAAATGCAAACAAAACTTCAATATTTACAAGTAAGAGTCATACATATACAAAGATACCATCTTGGGTAAAGCTTTTCATTATTTTTCATGAAGTCAGTGCCACTTTAAGTGAGCAAAAAGAACCCGTTAGTTACTTGACAACTCATCCTGTGGAGAATATACCACTTTTAGATTAGGTTTTTGAGAAAAATGCTGACAATCTGGTGTGGCGCTGAGATTTGAGCACTTGGCTGAATCCGGATGCCGTGGATGGTGATGAAATACCAGGCTCCGCTTGAAGAGAAAGACAAACAAGCAGGATACTTCTGCCTCATAATTACAGGCTCGCAGGCCACCACAAGTGATTTTTCATTGAAGCTTTGGCATGCAATACAGTAAGTTGTTTATCACAATTCCCAGGGCATTCCATGAGGACGGTTAAGTAAGTTGCTGACATCAAAGTCAACAGAGCAGCTTTTTACGGCCAGGTACAACAGAGCAGAGGAAAGAGTTTGGCAATGCATCAGCTAATTGCAAATGCATTTGACGAGTTGAGACTTGTTCGGGTTATTGACGATTCAGGGGGGGTGAATAATCCTCTGAGAGAACTTGGTAATGTCTTGATCGGTGTTCAAAGGTACTGGACAAACTGCCTCGTGTACAGGAAAATAAAGCAGCCTATAAGTACCATTAGGCTTTGCTTTGCACAGGAATTGCTGCCCTGGTTATGTCTAAGTGCAAATCATTTGCCTTTCGTTACATGTATTTACAGTGTTGAATTCTGGTTGATACCGAAAGGATCCCAGACATGCATGTACATGTAACAACTACAGGGTTTGGGCTATTAACAGCAACCGTAATCGGGAAAAAAAAGCTGTCAAACATGTAACTGAGCATGTCCCGCCGGTGAATATAGAAGACGATGAAAGGATTGATTTTCTTAAGGGGCGGGGAATTTTCAATGTTAGGCTCTGCTGCAGCTTGAAATGGCGCGGATGTTACAAGGGAAAATCCACTCGTGCTCAGCAAAAAGAAACTGATCAAACTTGGCAGCAGAGCGCCCTCGTGAGTTCATGCGCTGAGCATATGACCAATCATTACTCACCAACTGGCAGGCCCAGGATGTGGTCTTTGGATGGCAGGGCAAAGCGGAAGCGTCTGGTGTCATGACTCACAATCTGAACGATGAAAGGATGAAACAATCAAGGTAACAGACTACATGTGCCTGTACCTGCTGACTATGCACGGAAAAGATAAGGAGAATTTAAGAAATGAGACTGGATCCCTCCCAAAACATCCTCAAGCTCATTTTTCTTCTAGTCATTTGGTTTCAGTTTGTACGAGAAAGAGCAAACGGTGCTTTTTGTTTTGATGTATCAGACAACTTGACGAGAAACGACATTTCCAGGTTGTGGGTCCTCATTAATTTTAACACACTGCACATTTTTGGAAGGCCTGAAAATCGTTTGAGGCAACCAAAAATGTGGCATTTCATCAGGCAACCTTTAATGGCCTTTATGTTGGTTGAGGCTCTAGTTTGGAACTTCTCACGCACTCCACAAAGAAAAATGAATCAATAAAAAAAATACACTTTTCTCTATTATTTCCAAAAGCCAAAAAACAAGATGTCCTTTTTTGTGGGGGGGGGAGGAGGTATGGCCCCTCTTGCTCTCCTCCTCAACCACCCTCTGCCCCCGGAATCTGCCCTTGGAGACTTCCTACAACTTCCAAGAGAATCCACACACATGACAAAGCACCAATACTTGTAATGTACAACGCAATGTCCATGAATACACATACACCTGTCCATGTAAGTACATGTACTGTGGTCTATACATGTACATGCCATGCTTAACGCATGCAGTGTAAAACCGCTATCTTTTTGAACTTCTTCCGTTATCAGGGGCACTTAAAAATATTCACACAAAGCACACGTGGGTCTAAATATGCAACCCAAACTTGATAAGAAGCCTATTTTTAGACAGTAGAACTAACAGCATCGTGTGACACGTCTCTATCAAGAGTGTCGGAAAATAGCATAGAGATAAATCTCAGACAAATGTTTAAAAAAAAGACCACTAAATATGGTTGGTAAAGAATCGGACCAGAAAAAAATCTCCAACTATATCTCCATCCCCCAGTAGCAATTGTACGCCGTGGTGAGATTGACCAATGATAAAAATAGCTGAAAAAAGGCATACAGCTAAACTGAACTGTGAAAATCTCCTCTACTTTTGTACACAGCCAGTGAGGAAAAAAAGCTGAAATGCAAAACAAAAGAAGCTGAAATCAGCTAAAAAGCTGAGAAATCTCTCCCCGTTGATGATGCAGCATTGATGGTGCTGAACCATACACGTACATGTACATGTAGTTGAATACATTTGTACATGTGCCCATATGAGTAAGGGAAAAGAAGGACTCAACTACAAGTTTAATTTAAATATGATATACATGTAATAATAACAGTAATACTATTTACAGTTTTTACATAGTGCCTTGAACTAACTTAGATCAAAGCGCTATACATCATTACTACCCCTGTTCACTGGGCCCATGAAACATTCCAAATACCATCTCAGCTCCCTGGGGAGTATACAGCTCGATGCTTCCCTTTTCGGCGCAACGCAGCTAAATCAACCACAATAACCATCTCTGCCCTCGCAGGGTACCCAATTAATTACTCCTGGGTGGAGAGAGAGGCAATGAGTGACACAACGCCTTGCCCAAGGGCACACGCACCATGGCCCCTGGCTGGATTCGAACCTGCAACCCGCGGCTCTACCCACCGACTACAAATCTGATGCTCTTAACCTCTAGGTCACCCACTCCACTTTGAGTAACGGAAAAAAGGACTCAAGTCAAGTGCATATGTGCAAGTTTAATTACCATAGCGAGTACTAAAATATGATGGTAGTCAAGTACATATCTTCAAGTATACGAATGGAACTATACAGGCACATGTATACTCTACAACGCAGGGCCGACTCAATTCAAATAATTCACTATTCGAAAAGTTGACCTGCGATTCGATATCCCAATATTCAGTCGTACCGACCGGCAGATCGTTGATGATTAAACCATATACAAAATCAGTTGCAATAATGGACACAATTGTACATTAAAATCACTATAACTGTGATAACGGCTCGCCAAGTCTAGGAGTATCTCCAGCCATGACTTAGCAAGGTTTAAGAGACGAACAATACTTCTTGCTCTGTTTAAAATTTCTATTCCTTTCATTTTTTTACTTACTGTTAGAATCGTTGTAAGATATCCATTGCTTTTCATTAGAATCCGCAAGAAACAAGACTCCATCTTTCCCTTCCTTTCAAGAATTTTGCATTTGAATATATTCCTTAATATAATCCATCAAGTATTCGGATATTTGGCACAGCCCTACAAAAAGAGCACATGACACCGTGGTATGAGTCTGAACTTGGGACATCCTCCCACATGTCAAATATAGACATAGAAAGCATTTGATGACAACAAATAACATCAAAACAAAAACAACGACGATGACGACGACATATCGTACGAGTGTTTTCAAGAAAAACTAACAAACCAAAAACCTAGAATGATTTCTCACCTCTTTGTCCACCAGTTCAAATGGGTACTTCGTCTCGGGATCTTTAAGGGCTTTCAGTGGGCTGGGTGACTTGCGCTTGCCGCCCAGGACGTATCTCCCGATAATGACGGTGGCCGCAAGGACGCCAACGCCCACCAACACCGGCACACCAAACTGCAATGCAGAACCAATCCGAAGATTACCGGATATGTGAATTAGAACTTACATCTCAATCCTACAAATATGTGATTGGTGCTGTGATAAAGTCTGAGGTAACATCTAGGAATATAATCTCTTCTGCTGAGAACTGGTGATTTTGGAGTGACAATTCAACCAGTATAGTCTGCTATTAAGGTGTGCATGGACAGCTACATATGTACTTACATTTTCGAAAAAGGAATTACCCATTTTGATGGTTGCAACCACAGTAAAAGATGAATAAGCACAACATCTATAGCCCAAGCTGCCAGCAACTGTTTGAACCAGACTTTAAAAGGGCAGCCCGCCAGCAGAAATGACACGGCCAAGAGAAAATGAGGCTACTTGTGTGTAGTTCTGAGTATGTGTCCACTAACTAATGCAGGTTGTAAGAATCCTGGCATGTCGGATTGGCCGTATCACTCACTGATTCCAAGCGGACCAGAAACACAGGACCTCTGATTCTCTTTCCAATAGTGATCAATCTCGGCCAGGCCACTCTGATTAATGATTGGCTGCTCTACAAATAGAACTTTGAAGCTCATTGGTTGACATCGATTTAGGCCAAACCAAAAAAAAATATTTGTTTCCTATCACACTGGGAGAAATTTAAGAGTGCGGGTGGGCGAAATCAGCCCTGTGTAAACACTTGTTGCGTGGTTAAAGGACATCTGATTTTAGAAAGCAGATGATCGTGGGCATGTAGCCAGAGGGAATTCACAGAGCTGCCACCAGAATGTGTTGTAATAACTACAACAGAAAAGACTTCAGCGGGGACAAGCAAAGGCTGTAGCGGTGATTGCGATAACTATCTTCCATTTTCTGAAATCCTGGCTTCATCTCAAGCAGTGGGTTTAAAGCCCAGCACAGCACACCTTTGCCCAAGAAGGGACTATTTTTTCACAAGACGATCTTCGTATTGATCGCATGAAGCCAAAAAACGCATGTGGAGTCTCGGTCGGAATTCTGGGTCCAGTGATTCTGATGCCACAGCCAGAGACACCCCGAGGTTTCAAAAATATATGTAGCTAGGCAGTGTGTACACATGCAAAGGCTAAAAAAAGTTCTGCTTCCAATTTTATGGCATCTGAAAGCGGTGAATATTTAGCACTTTTTAAAAAAAATACTGATTCAGTGTGCGACTGTGCAACAACAGAAGTTGGGCTGAAATAAATTTGTTTCTAAAGAGAACAACACTTAATTTAAAAGGTAACAATTTTGTGCATGAATACATAGTCCATTGAATCTGCATACACTACATTCAAACTTCAAACAGGGATTACTACAAGACATATTTTTTCTTGTTTTCCATCCGATTTCATATTTTCCTCAACTTTTTCCCCAAGAACGCAAGGGTTGGGCAATCAAAATACAGCCGGTCGGAAAACTGAAGGCAGAACCTTTTTTTTTGCGTAATGCATCCAGGGTCTTACCTTCTGTGCCGACGTCAAATTTGGCGCGGTCAAAATGGAATTAATGATGGTGGCCAGTGGAGGCATGGTGGATGCGTGCAGCAAGAGGTTATAGAGGGGGAAAAAAGCGTGACATTACTTTTTTTAAACAGTCAAATTATTTCAGGCTATCAAAGAAAACTTCCTGCTAGAGATTTTGTCTACCGGAGACGGCCTTAATTTCTCAATGTATTCTGTTTTCTTTTCAAGATGGCCACTGGACTTTCTGAACTCTTTTGGTCATATACATGTGTAATTTACTTTTGTTTCTGAACCTGTTTTTCAAATTTAACAAGTTTTAATTAAGGGTAATTCCAGAAATTAGGGTCCATTTTTTTGTGTGTCCCTGTCACAACTAACATGATACACGTATGATGTAAGTTCAGAACATATTTTGTAATTTCCAAGAGTGATGAATTAATGCAAATTACCTGCCAAACAAACACTAATAGCTTGAAATCAATTCCGGTCATATTTCCATGTCAAATAACACAGGTCAGATGTAACAGGGACATGATAATGTCACACTTTTGGACCCCTAATTTTTGGAATTACCCATAGATATGTACGTGCATGTATTAATAAGTGAACATCTTGTCAGAAACTGTCCAAATCATGTTGAACATGTAACAAAAAAGGACATCTTAAAAAATATGGCATGCTGGGAAAAAGAAAGCAAGCAGGAATGAGCAACAAATTGATTTTTGTCACTTGGCCTTGCAATTGATTGATCTTTCTGATGTACATGTATGTATCTTTGGCACAAGCTTTTTTATGAAGCGGTGCGGATTTCAGCCTTCAAGCGCAAAATACTGCGGGATTCTACTTTTTGGTGGAAAAACAGCTAATTTTTTTTGGAAATTTTAAGGACGCATTTAAAATTTCACAAAGTGTTAGAAAATTACATCAAATAAATTACAAATCTCAGAGCACCACCTACATGTAAGCCATTATAATATACAGTAGTTAATGCAAAATAAGGAAGGAGTTCCATAAACGCCACCTGACAGATTCTGTTTTCTAAGTTAACAACTTGTTTTTTTCCCTCCTAAATCGAACTTTCTGGACATGTTTTTGCTTTCTGATGACTAATAAGCCACTGTAGGAAATAATTGGAGTCTGTATGTGGAACTCTTCCCCTAGATAATTGATTTCTATATTTTATTTTGTTATAAAGTAGTGTTACACAGACTGTGCAGACAACCAAAGATTTCTGTTCCCTTAGGGCCTCGTGTTTTAGGTCATGGCACAGAATATCTCAAGCCCAGGCATGCCAGGTTGTAGTCAACTCTTGTCTAAACAAAGTTGCAACTTGCAGGAACTACACAAATTATTTTGTAATATAACCAGGACTTCGTGATTAAGAGAGTGGAAAAACACCCCCCCCATTCAAGAAATTGGGATTTGCAAATTCATTGTTTGTAACAGTATTCTGAAATATTAAGAGTTAATTGTACTCAGCAAAGTCCACAGGTTTAGATTCCACAGTGCAGTTTTTTGCCAGCAGTAGTGAAACAGAACTTTGTTTTCTCAAGCTTGAGTTGTGATATAACATGGAGGATATAATAATGCACGTAGGCACACGTACATACGCATTGTCGCATCACGCATGTGTGTGCGTTCATTTCTCGAGACATGGCCTGATTTGATTGTGCCTAGACCAGAGACAAACAATATTTTTTTACCGTTATTTACACGAATTCGCAGCGCAAAGAAGCTCAGAATAACTGAGCATTTTACCACAAAGAACATCATGTTTCACATTAAATCGAATGACCACACATTTTTTCCCAAATCATAAAAAATGATCGGAATTTTGGCTCACCAATGTCTCCTCCAAGCCCATTTTTGTAGAGGTGTGGAAGACAAGGTCAAAGTTCAATGAAACTTGGGTAGCACGTTTGAATAAGTTATCTTTAATAATTCACAAAGTAATGTAAAAAAACTACTTTATTTTTTAAGTCATGATTTTTTAAAAACCACAGATCTGGTAACGAGATCTCTACATATTGAATAAAGGAAAGCAAACTCGATTTCAATCCGAACATAATTATTCAAGCAATTTTGATAAATTTGTAAATAAATATGAATATTCATAACCCTGTAGACGGCCGTAAAATGGACGATATAAAGTTGAATGCTGCGAAGATCGTAAGTTTAGAACCCTATTTTGAACGTATTTTGGCAGGGAATATGAAATCAAATGATTATTCAAACAAGGTTTAATGAAATGTAATTTAGGAATGAAATTGACAAAGTTAGAGTTCTTTTTGGACTAAATTTATCGTGTTTTGGTAAATATCAAAGATTATTGCAGGTCTGGTGTCCCAGTACATTGTGCATCAAGGGCATGAAAATACACCCAGGGAGCAGTCTTACGCGTCCATAACAACGAGTTCAAAATTGAGCTAGGCCTCTTTTATTTTCACATTTCTGACAGTCCCAAATGAAATATGAGAGCTGTGTATTAGTTCATATTCTGAAGCAGCAGCTAAACATGGCTAAACAACGTCAGATTTACTATCACCAACAGCAAGGATTATTTTTTGTCATGAATTTGTTCCCCTCTGTTGAATCTTTTAAGCTTGTGCATGTGAAACATGAAAAAGGCTTATCTAGCTGAGACTGCTACCCTCAAGAGTTCACGCACATGGCCAATAGATCTCCCATAATTCCCTGATGCTAGATTGCAGCCCAGCAGAAACGGAACAGCCGGGCCCGATCCCCGGAATCAGAGAGCAACTGGGACAGCTCCGAGCCAGAGGACACCCTGCCCAACGTGAGCTCGGCAGAAGACGAGGTTATCAGCGCAGCGTCCAGTCGCGGCAGGGGCAGGGATAAGATCCACCCTCCACAGGGTATGTCTCATGACCCCCAGACCGAGACCAGGCCGCAAAAACACGCAGGAGAAAACTTTGAAAAGTCAGGGAAACTTCAGCCTGTAACTAAGGAATACTTTCAAAGTGTTCAAAGGGGGCAGATGAGTCAATGCTTCATCAGCCAAGTTTGAGGTTTCAAAATTAAAATTCTAAACCACTTACTGGCAAAGTTAATATTGAAGCTTTTGTTTATCAGCAATTGCATTATTTATCATTTAATCTACCGTTTTTATATTTGTACAATTTATTCCCGTTGTTGAACGGGGTACCCACAACTTTCTGTTCAAATTGTTTTAGCAAAAATTCTCAGAACGGTAAAGTAGGTTTTTTCACAGGGAATTTTAAAACAAATAGCCTGGTACATGACAGGCTAAATCAGATTTCATTCGTCATGGGCAACGATTGCTGATTGACATTTTGGATAAGATGGCAATACTTTCCTGTTTTTCTTTTGATTTATATGTTGCGTTTGGGTTGCATGGCTATCTGTGTTTTACTTAAAAGGTTGCATGGCACTTTCACTGCTTGGAAATGCACATCGGAATTCTTTTTATCAGCTTTATAACATCTGCTCCCCAGGACCTAAACGGGACAGCAAAGTATGCAGACCACAGTTCCAGCCCCATAAACCGGCGTCGTCCAATCGACTTGCTGTGAACGGAGGCCAGTTGTCCAACAAGTCCTCACCCGTTTCAAGCATCAGAAGGTGAGCTGTCAAAAGGACCCCTTCCCCCCAAGGCCCAAAGGGGCCCTACTTATGGGCCTCGAGCTGTACCGACAGAGGGTGCTAGTTTCTCAGCAAGGGAGGCTTTTGGATCGGAAGTGAACTTCGCTGGCTCAAGAATGACTACGAGATGCACGTGTCGCAGTCTCGTCACTACCAACAAAATGATTATTACCAGACCAATGTGACTCTTTTTAACCGATGAGGGGGTGCTTCTGCTTGAGGTGACTTGCAAGTGCCACCTCTAATAAATTGATAACAGCATTCCTGTCAAGAAGAAATGATCTGTCAAACTCCGAATATGGCCCGTCAGGTTGGCCTTGTTTCACAGTTTTTGTGACAGGAAGCATCTGAAAATGCTTCTATTCTTCAGGAGGGGATGCCAGTCCATTTGGAGGTTACTCCCCAGCCAGTGCTGGAATCCACTTGCACTCCTGCATGGAGAGAGGAAGTAATTGGGGCAAAGTGGCTTGCCCATGGACACAGCATGTGGCCAATAGCTAGATTTAAACCCTCAAACCAACTAATAATGAATCATCCGTCCCCCTCCAGTTCA
>NC_141796.1:4091760-4216108 GCF_054643075.1 Acanthaster planci
TGGCAAGGTGCACACCAACACACGTTGGTCAAAAATAATATAAGGTATGGAACTCCATTGCTGCCATTTTACGCAGCGCGTGTGGGGCATTTGGGCTGGATCTCCTCACACTTCCGCCGTCGACGGCGCATTGTCGCGTCGCATCGTCGCATTTTGAGACCTAGACATTTCTTTAGTTTTGCTACCTAAGGGCGCACAAGATTAAGTCAAGAATGATGCCACTGCATTTTTGTAGGGAAGGATTGGTCAAAAACTTTTTTTTATTGTATCTTTAAAATCATCAATTACCTGCAACGAATCGAACACCATGCTGAGTCTCCAAATTCCACAGATTTCCGATGCGACGGCACGACGCGACAATGCGACGGCACGACGCAACAATGCGCCAGCACGACGCAACAATGCGCCGTCGACGGCGGAAGCTAGTGTAGGGAGGTCCAGGTCAAAATGCCCCACATGCGCCGCGTAAAATGGCAGCAATGGAATTCCATATGAAGGAAAAGCAATAGCGGTTGGAATGGGAGATTAACATGAGCACTTACTACTTGAATTAAGTCTACCCTTCCTGTTGCTAGTGGCAACACGAGTAAGCGGAACTCGTGCATTGACAACACGCAAATTACGCACAGATGTACGTACAGTACGCGTCAGACGATTGAAAGTTGGGCGAAGTGTTGGTCTTCTCTTGTTGATTTCTGAGTACGAAGAGAAATTTGATTTTAGACATGGCTACTACACAAGATGAAGTTGCATTTCGTTCAATGGTTCGGGCCTCGGGTTTAGGTGAGGTATGGAATCACACCTCTGACGAGTCCAAATTTAAACAGTATGGATGGAGGACAACGACAAAGGAAGATTGCTACTCGCCAAACACTCTCGTGGGGAACTGGAACGAAGAAAGGTTTGACATTGAAAGAATCAGAGTGCCAAGAAGATTACCATCACAGGTGTGTGTTGACTTTGAAATGGAACAAAAAGTATTCCAGTTCGGACCATCCAATTCCTCATTTTTTGCGTGTCCAATAATCAGATAATAGTAGGCTAGCCTCATACATGCCATACGTAGGGCTGTGGAGTGTGGATGGCTCTCTTTTGGAATCTGTCTCTGTCATTGTCGGAAAGAGACAGATTTCAATTTCAAAAGAGAGCCATCCACAGGATTTTGGGTCAGCTTGTATCCGAGTTAACTCGTACCCCAGTCAACTCTTACCCGGGTCAACTAGACCAGTCAACCTGTACCCTCGTCAGGGTACGAGACCCTCGTCAACACGCATTTGTGACCCTAACGAATTACGATTGTTTTCTTGCTGCCCAACCATGGTCTAACAAATTGGATATGCCGAAATTTGACCTCGAACATTGGTCATCACCCATGTTCTGTGGTACTCGTCGTCATGGTCATCTGGCAGCAGGCCCAACTCTTTCGAGAACAGATCGGGTGAGTTTGTTCCAGTTCTATGTACGCAATGCCAGGCCTGCATCACCAAGAAGTTGCATAGTGTCAGTAAATCCTAACTCGAGGACACACGTTCTGCTTCTCTTGCTTCTTGCAAACAACGCGAACTTAAATCCGGGGCCTTCTTCAAACTCATTGATTCATGTGATTGTGATAACATGGTTTTCCCCACGTACATGTACAAACCTGCGTATCGGGCCTGATACGCAATTACACCTGTATTTCTGCCCGATACGCAAAAAACGAGCCGATACCCAATTTTTCATCCCCAAAACGCACAGTATAAATATGATAGTATGGCTCAGAATTATCTTACATAATGCAGATTGCATGTCCAGAAACTCTAGACAAAAAAGCAGTTAATAGTCCTGCATTTTTCCGTGTACATGTACATACTATAGGTAGCCTATCGGTGCATAGTACATGTACATGCATTGTGCACCACGCGTCGGCGGCCACACTACACACCGTACGTGTACATCGGCACTGAACGTTCCTTGTGGCCTGTGTCGCATAAAATCTGAACTTCTATAATAGGCTTTGTACATGCACCCGTGTGCATATATGTTTTCTCTGTGCTGTGTGCTCAATACGCTAGTGGGGCTGCATTTACGAAGGTTAAAATTTTATGCTACACTTTTTGCAGGACTAACAACACCAACCCCATACACGTTTTTTTTTCATGGGGGCAGCTGTAGCCCTCTCTAACAATTTTAATGGCATCTAGGATGGGGACGATACATTTGTATTTCTCGTTGCCATTTCACCGCGTTTTGTCATGGCACAATGGCAGAAACTCAATCAAAGATTGAGCTCTTTTTTAACCCAATAACATCAGCAGTCCACGCTGAGGGAAACCCAAAGGCAGACGAAGCAACCACCTGTAGCACGTGCATAGAAGGTGCCGGTGAAGGAAGGTCTGATCAGCAAAAACCAAAGGTTGAAGCATGCATTAAAATTAAAACTGAATTTACGGGTGTTTAAATTGTTGATTAAAACAGCCACTAGGCCTGCAAGTTGTTGCATGTTTTTTAAATATCCAAAATTTAAAACAAAAATTATTGAATTTCTTATTTTTTTCCTGGGAAAAGGTACTTGAAAAGCCCAGGAAATGCTCAAAAATGCTGCTGAGTGCATCCAAAGTCAAAAAATTTTCGGGGCCCTTGGGTTGGCCCCGACCCCCATGGGCCCACACCATGGCTTCGCAAAATTTTGGTAAACCACAATGGAAAAACCCCACAGTTTTGAAAAATCCTGGGGAGAACCTTGGTGATATATCTGTTACTGTTAGCTCTTTGGTTTCATATCTATGCTTGTATTGTAACAAAGGAACCAAATGGAAAGATGATGCCCTGGAGTGTGAACAGTGCTTTCAATGGGTGCACAAGAACTGCATGGGTATGAGCAAAGAAGTGTTCAACTGCCATGTGCATGTAGATCCCCCATCATACACTTGGATTTGTTATACATGTACAATGTAAGTGCGGTATGCCAAACTTTTCCAGCTCACTTTTTTTCACTATTTGACCTGGAGACTACAAATTCCTCTGACGGATCAGATCTCTTCACAGACTGCCCAATCATGTGGGTTACCATTCAGCTCAAGGGCCTGAAGCCGCTGTGTGTTGGTGTCATCTATAGACCACCGTCTACTGATAGTCAGTATATTCTGCAACTCCAGAGTTCACTTAACAAAATACCTACCCACTCTTATGTATGGCTCCTTAGTGATTGTAATTTACCTGACATCGATCAATTGGCAAACTAACACTTTTAATGCCGGAGGTAGGCATGCCACCACAAGCAAACTACTGCTGGACATGACGCAAGAGCATAATCTTCAACAAGTTTTATCTGAGCCAACCAGAGAAAACAACATCACTGATCTGGTCTTTACTTCAAACATCGCTACAGTACACAGTGTTGAAGTTAAAGTAGGCATCAGTGACCACAGCTTCGCGATAGTAAATGCTGATCTCCATCCTGTGAAAAATAAACCTGTCAAGTGGAAAGTTTATCTCTACAAGAAAGATGATATGAGTCAAATCTCTAAAGACTTTCAAGCACTACACAGCAGACTGAACACTACACTTATCAAGAATAGTACCACTGAGAAATTGTGGATCACGTTCAAGAAAGAATCAATTAATACAAATATCCCTTTGAAAAGGATGTCTACTAGATTCTCACTTCCATGGATTACCAATGATCTTAAAAGGAAAATACACAAGAAATAGCAGAAGGACAACAAAGCTCAAAAGTCAGGTAGCACACATGACTGGGAATCGTTCAAAAACTTCCAGCGCATAACAGACAGGGCTGTTCGCAGAGAATATCGACGTTACTATCTCTGAAGTCACAGATGGGAGCCTCAAGTCTGGAAACACTAAACTTTTCTAGAAATATTTGTGAAAACAAAAAAAACCCATGTTTTGGGAATCCCTTCATTTAATTTAAATGATGGAAAAACTGTCACATCACCTGCTGAAAAAGTGCAAGGATAAAATGACCAGTTTAAACCAGATTTTACTGCTGAGGACACTAGCTCTATGCCTACTCTCCGACCTCTTTTCATCCCAGACATCTATCACATTACTTTGAAAGAAGAAGGAGTACTCAATTTATTGTTATCAATCAAGGTCAATAAAGCTGCAGGTCCCAATATGATAGAATTTTTAAGGAATGTCGTTACACCATTGCGCCAATACTCACCATAATCTTCCAGAAATCCCTGGACACAGGCTCCCTCCCCTCCCTCAAGCTCGGTGCAAGGCCTTCTACAAAAAAGGAGATAAATCTAACTTTGCCAACTACAGACCAATTTTTCTGACTTCCCTACCTTGCAAACTACGAGAGCATGCATGTATAACATGTATAATTTATCATGTTATGGACCACTTGGGTTCAACCTCCTCACAGATGTTCAACACGGATTTCAAAAATCACAGTCATGTGAATCACAACTAGCATTCACCATCAACAGTCTTGCGCAGTCTCTGAACTCTCAAGGTCAGATGGATCTCATTTTACTGGACGTTACCAAAGCTTTTGACAAAGTCCCACACCAAAGACTAATTTATAGTCTAAATTACTTAGGTATCAGGAGATCACTTCACACCTGGATCAAGAATTTCTTGACTCACCGTCACCAAAGAGTCCTGCATGTACTTGAGGGATCATTCTCATCTAGTGCACCTGTTGTATCCGGCGTTCCCAAGGCACAGTCCTCAGGCCGTTGCTTTTCTTGACCTACATCAACAGCCTACCGTCACCAATCAAGTCAAATGTGCAAGTATTTGCAGATGACTGTATTCTCTATCGTCAAGTGAAATCTGATGAAGTCTCTGCAATTCTGCAAGACGACATCAACAACCTACCTGTGTGCAAATTTAGTCTAAAACATGGCAAATGATTTTAATATTGCTAAGTGCCTTTTCATGCACATTACTCAGAAAAGATGCCCCCAGTCTTACCAGTACAAAATGGATATTTAGCATTCCTCTTGAGATTACTAAACACCACCTTTACCTGGGAGTAGTAATTTCACACAATTTGGAATGGAAGCACCACAAAAATCACTGCTAAAGCAGTAAGTATGTTGGGACTTCTTTAGAGACACTTACACAATTGCAGTGAGTGAGTCAAAGCCACAGCATACAAGTCTTTAGTGCACCCCCGATTAGAATATCACAGCAGTATCTGGGACTCACACTTAAAGTCGAATAAAACTGCACAAGAGAATACTCAACGTAAAGTGTAACAACCATATTAAAAAAACTAGAGTGGGACCGGATGCCCTGGAAGTATGGCGGGCACTTTGCAGGCTAATTTTCTTACACAAAAGTTTGAACAGCCTAGTAGCTTTCTAGGATGATAAACTTCCCATAACATCCATCAGGTTAACTAGAGGCTGTGCACCAAATTCCACATTCATTCCTCTTCATGCCAAAAAGGACTGCTACAAATACTAATGCGTAATCCATTTAGAGTCTTTGAATGGAACCAACTCCCTCACTTCATTTTGGAAGCTTCCACTGTCGGTACGTTTAAATCCAGCCTACTAACCCTGGATATCAAGGCCCTTTTAAATCACACCCACCCTCTAGACTAAATTGTTGCACACTGCCAACACTAGCTACGCCAGCGCGTTTATAAGCCTCGAAGGGTATTTTGCACAGTATGGAGCAGAAGTTATACAAGCCATACAAGATAACAACCTAAGATGGACGTGATGTAGAGCTGGGACTTAAAAACTTGGGATCTGTGGAACATCTGTGTTCAGGGGTCGTTGTAGTCAGCTGCCATTTATGTCCTACCTCCTAAACATGATGGGGATTTTTCAACAAAATCCGACTGGTAAAAGGAACCTTATACATTTATCAATGTATGCAAGCATCAAAACCCCTATTCTGCTTCGCATATTCTCTGCTGACTGGGCTTGGGAAATATAAGTTGACTCGGGTATAAACCAACCTGAGTACGAGTTAACTCAGGTGCGAGTTGACTTGGGTACGAGTTAACTTGGGTGCATATTTTGGGGTACACGTTGACCGGAGTAAAAGTTAACCCGGGTGCTAGTTGACCCATTTCCATCCATAGCCCTACATGTAGAGCCAATCACAGGCCTACAAGCCTTAAATAAAAATGTAGGCTAGGCCTAGGCTAGTCCGAGTAACTTGGACTCAATGAATCGCCTTTTTAACATTTTGGACTCAAATACGGTCGGCGATATACATGTAGTGTCAGTGTTAAAAAAAGCTGAGTTGGCTACGCACATGCATGTACATGTACAAGTATGTGCTGAAATTAATGGGATTCTTCCATTAATTTTAAACCCTGTCATTCTTAGAGTCAATCAGCCAGTGACTAGAGCCAAACTAGAGCACTGACTTATATTGTACAAAGTGATGCCTGCTTGGCACATCCATGTTTGTGCACAAACCTATGGAAAACTCAATTTTGTGTGGCTTTTGTAAGGCTATTTGCATATCTGCATCTGTATTCTAAAATGATACATGTACGTCAACAAAGCCAACACACGAACAAGCTGAATGCACAATCAGTAAACGAGCAAAATGACTTTGCTCTGTGCCCGCGCTGCATAAGAATTTTGCTGTGACTTGTTTTCAATCAGATTCTACTGGTTCCCAATGCACACAACAGCTGCCACTCCAGAGCCGTCAACTCACTTAAAACTGACTAAATTAAGGGAACAACGTTTAGTTTAGCTGAACTTATTCATCGAAAGACAGAGACATGTTGAAAAACATGCATACAAAATGGGATGACGTTGCGCGAATGTTGGGGAAATATTTGTTTTTTCCTATGCGCCTTGTTCAAAAGACCAGCTGACAGTCACGTATGTTATTCTTGGGCGTTGCATTTAGAAGAATACCAGTAATTTGATATTTAATGTATCTAATGTTAAAGTCTCACTTTGGAAAGTTGTGCAAATATGTACCCAATATACTGGTACAATTCAACTGAAAGAAGGGAACACATTTCAAAGTCCAGTGAATAATTTTTGCACTCTTTACTTTTGCACTGGTAAGGGTAAACATGCAGAATAATTCAGCATTAAGCAACACAGTTTTTTCTACGTTACTTTAATTTTTTTGAGGAATATTTTCATAAAATTGGTATAGTAGGGTCATACTCTCATCAGTTGAGATATTTTAACATGCTGGAGAATTAGTATTGTTTATGATCAAATTCTGTCGTTTCAGTTTGAGCACTACTTTGATACAACCTATGATGATTCCTACAAAATGGAAAGGAAATCACTGCCTCATTCACTTGTTCATTTAGCAGGTTTGTGCGTTCCATGATTTATTTCTCTTTAAGTTTGATTCTGTTCATGGTGTCTGTTCCTATGGGTGTGTAACAGAATAGCCATTCCTCAATCATGCTCATGCCTGTTTGATTGAACAGACTGACTGGTGCTCAGTGGTAGTCAGCTCAGAACATTTCAATCAACTTACTTAATGAGCAATCAAGCTTTTTCCTCAAATAGCACTGCCGACAACATACATGTAGGTTTGCCTTTTACAGGGCAATGTGTGAGCTGTGTCATTGTCATTGCAGTAATTGTGTGAGTTCAAGGCTGTATGCATGCATGAGTGTGTATGCTATTGTACCCATGCAATTATAACCTGTCCAGAACTGTACTTCACCATTCTTATGATGAAATGTCATCTGAGATTATTTTAAAAAAATTGTGAGAGAGTGTACCCTCGTACATATACATGTACATGAAAGAACTTCAATCTACCGGTAGTATAGTGCTTGCCTCCAAAATGCAAGTGTACATACATGTACAGGTGCAGCATTCTCATTCAGTAAAACAGATGATATTTCTGTCTTGTGTACTTACTGTGAAGATCTAAGTTGAACAGTTCACTAACAAATTCAAATTTATTCACACATGTACCTCTGAGGCAAAAAGCATGAGCGGCCTACTCATAAATGTACATGGGCACAACCTCTCATGTCATTTTACAAACAATCTTCTGGTTCAACAATCTTCATGTTTGCACACCACTACATGTACTGTATTTTCAGTGGGTCACTCACTCCTTTGCCCGCCATGGCAATGTATGCACATAAATTTGAATTTATTAGTGAAATTATCTATGGCTGAAAACAACATTGGTATATGAGCACAGGGTTCCAACTGTCTCTCAAATGGCAATTTTTTTTTAACAAAGTTTGACTGTTTGGTCAAGCTTTGGCAGTCGGTAGAGAAAAAATAGCATTCAGCATAAACAAAAGTGGCTTTAAAGTGCATACTAACTGAAACTTTGGCCATAAAAATACCGGTATGCCTTTGCTTTGCATTTTAAAACACATCCCTTGAAATACGGTACAAGTTTCTGTCTCAGTTTACCCTATTTTCAATTCAGCTTTCATTGTTTATTGGACATTTTGGTGCTTTTTATGCAAATATGGACATCAGTATTTATGGGCAAAACTGGGATCAGTTTCTTTTGGCAGAAAACCTCATTGTTGCATTGATCTGTGTACAAATAACTACTGGAATTTTAATATATTGCTGCAGTACATGTACATTAAATTTCATTTCATTGTTGCTTCTTTGCTCTGTACAGTGCAAGTGAATTGCAGAAGTCCAATGAGAAATTCTCTCTCAAAAATGTCTTCAGTGAGCAATATGTGAAAATTTTCCTTGTGAACGATAAAATAATAACATTTCTTAATTTTTCGCATTAAAAAGAATAATTCTTATGATTTTAAATGTCAGCTCGTGAAGCCCGGGCATTTCCAGCATCACAGCCCGAGTTAGATCCTCCTAGAATGAAGCAAGAATATAACTCATTCCAGACAACATCAAGAGCAGCATATGTCGACCCTAGACTGAGGACAACACCCCTTAAGTCATAGTGAGGCTATACTTACCAGTTAGTTAGTTTGTACACTTTGTATTTAATAATTGCACTCAAATAATCTATATATAGCCAGTTACATGTATTCAGACTTATTGAATGTAAACATGACAAGCATTCATAATGTGTTATCTTTCCTCGTAAAGTGAAGGAATTCCGTCTGTGTCCATTTTTGTCAGTTTGACCTGTTGTACATGTATGTTAAAGACATTTTTCTTGTTTGGATGTATACATTGAAATTTAGAGTAAAAGTGTAATGTATAATGTAACTTTACGGCCTTTTAGCTATTCATTCATCACTCTGCTCCTTTGAGGTGATTATGAAGTCCCCTTTAAAAATGCAACCCCATGGCAGTGTTGTTTTTTTTTAATTTATTTTTTTTTCAATTTAAAAAATAAGTTTTAAAATTAAATCAGATTTTTCAAAATTTAAATCAGACTTTTTTTGCAAAATGGGAGACAAGTTGGCTCAATTGTCTATTCAAAAGCAAGAAAATTAGCATGTGTATTTAGTTTTCTTTTATTTATTTGTTTTGTTACAAAGTGAAACACATTTGGATTGAATTAAGAAAGTTAATCAAGAAATTTGATTAAATATGACAAACCACCATGTCTTAGCCTTGATGAAAGGCATGCAGTGTAATACCTACTGGCATGACTGGTACATACACCCGCAGAGGAAGATACTTCCTTTATGAGACAAGTACATGTACCTGTGTACCAAGGATAAAGTGCACACCTGAATTTAAACCGAACTCTTGACAAAACTGGAGTTCACAAGAATTTGTTAACTGGGTACGTATACATGCATCAACTGACTACTGAGTGACAAACATGCCATAAACAGGTACATGTATTTATTTTACATGTTTTATGTACTCGTACATGCAGGTACAAAATGTTGGTCTTTTTCTTTGCTTTATGTGCAAAAAGCAGTCTTATTTTGTTTCTGATCCAGCTCCACAGAGCAATGACTGAGGTTTGATTAAACATCACTTTCTTAAGGGCATTTATTAAGGAGTACTTAGTGGTTTTAGTTAAACTAAATAATGACTGTACATGTAGTTTCTAATCTCGATAAAATACATGTGTACCTGTATATAAAAGGTAGATGTACACTGTTCACTGATACTTTACCATGTCAAACTCTGAAGTGGGCAATTCAAATGAAGTAAAATTAAATCATTATGATAAGTCCTTTTGCATGAAATTCACCTACTGAATCCAAAAATCAAAACAAGTGGATGGAATTGAACAAAAATAATCCTGCCAACCCAGATTGTGTGTAACACGTGTGCATTCATGCTAGTAGGAACTGGAAGGCTCACATAGGGGTGATTTGTTGTTTAAAATGTGCAAAACCTGCAAACATTTCCAATCAGGAAAAAAGAATTCAAGTATTGAAACATTTTTTGCCGTTTTTCCCAAAAAATTAAATAAGTCGATTTAAATTATTGAACCCCCCCAAAAACTACATGTAAATCAAAGTGATTGAAATCAACCAACCGTGCTCCATGGTTCAGTGCACCTGTGAAATCCAGAATAATATCTGGTCCTGGGAAGGATGAACTGTATGTGGACATGTGCATGGAAAATCAACGAAGTGCTCTCACTGTGCAAAAACTTCATGATTCCTTAAGTGAATTCAAGTAATGGATTAAAACTTCAAGAACTGGTACATGTACATTGTGCTGTTTCACACCGAAGCAGATCCTTCATAATTTAACGTGGGTTCCAACTGTTTTAATGCTGGGCAGTTTTCTCTAGAATTGAAAGAACAAATTTTAAAAAGGCCTGTGCATAAAGCTATTGCACAATGATTTCACATTTTTGTTTCAAATGCAGATGTTCATCTACTTTTAATGCAGCCTGGGGATCAAGTGGCTGTTTTGTAATTCACATTTTAAAAAGCTTTATTTTATCCTTTCTACTCCCCCATGTTTGTTATTGGAACCAGAACAGTACACTACAAGTGTAAACCAGAAATTTCAGGCAGAACAATGTGAAAAGCCCACTTACCGGTACTTCCCCAATGTCAGTATGTTTGGCTGTATTTATTCTTTTTAGATTAATCTTGTCTAGTATAATGACTTGAGAACTGAGGAATTACAGAGCTTATGTCATTCAATTTTCATTTTCACAGTCATTAACAACGAGGGTTCAAAACCAATTATAAGTACATGTGTAATGGAACAAAAATTCTTCTTTGAAAGGTTTTAAAGCAAATGTGCATTAAATTTTTTAACATAAAAAAAAACATGTTTCCAGTCAACTACAGTATGATTATTAGAATATGTTATTTTTTTTAGAATATGTTCTTTTAAAAGTTGAGATACATGTACAGGTATTCTGTAAGTCAAGTATGTTAAATGCCATTCATTAAATGGTTGAAAGTTGAACTTCAGTGACCTTATACCGGTACATGTAATTAAAATTATTACCTTCATTGAAACACGGTATCTCTTTTTCAACCCTAACCCCCTAGCGTGTACGTAAAATCAAATTGAAACCGGAGGATTTGGGACTAGTAGGGCTATTGAAATGAATAATTAGGAAGTGAAAAACTCTTTTTTTCCAGATTATTATGTAACGAATTGTGACAAATATAAAATCGAACTAAAAAATAAATGTCATCAATCAATGATGTTATAAGCAAGTACATTGGTGAAACAAACTTATGCCCATAGACTTGAATAAAACCTTTTGACTATAAACATCAGCCTCTTGCAGCCAGCAGTACACTTTTAGTACTTATAATACACATCATGGCCTCAACGTCCTGAAATGTATGTCTTACATAATGTATTTTCATATTCAATTATGAAGATGCAGTGAATGGATATTTGGACAAAACTTTCAGGCACCAAATAATTAAACATTTGGTGTCTGAAAGTTTTGTCCAAATTTATTGAGCCATGTACGCGTATCATGATGCATGTATCTGTGTCCTAATGACACAAGGGGCACTTTCATGCAATAACTACACATTGTAATGTACTTATCACAGCATACTGGTACTTACGATTTCCACTCCAGCAATGGCCTTGCCCAATACAATGTATGACTAATGTCACACTGCTTTACCACATGTGCATGTGTGGCAGTGAAAAATTCCCCTGTGCATACATTTCTGAGTAAAAGCACATTCCTGTACAGTGTGGTACTTGTACATTAGTTGAGGTTATTCCCGTCATAATTCTGCAAATATTGAAAAAACCTGAACGCTGTTTAACTCTGATGAGCAGTACAAGAATCCATGAAGAAATGGCTAAGATGAACCGCATGATGCAGGCAGTTACTCTTCAGTATTAATAGGGAAACACATTTACAATGTGGATAATCTGCACGAGACTTCCTGAATTCTACAGTAGATAATTCAAAATTATGTGAATATGAAATATGAAATATAATTTGAATTCTATGAATAATAATGAAGTACAAGTCTTCCGAGGGTTTGCATTCCTTTCCACGTGTCAGGCATACGATTCCCACTATAGGTTCAAAGAATCAATGGTAATTCAATTGAGGTGGCCCAGGATGGGTATATAAACCCATGCTGGAAGGCATCAGCATCTTTTCAAAGTGGAAATGAAACGAGCCCCTTTTGTATGTATACGGGTAGGGAATGAGTATTATAAACTGGTGACTAAAACAGAGAGATGGGCGGGAAGCCTTTTCGACTTGTACTTCATTATTATTCATAGAATTCAAATTATACCTGTATTTCATATTTCATTTTCACATAATTTTTGGAATCCTATTACATAACAATTCTTACAAGTCTTCAGAGGGTTTGCATGTTCAAGTTCAAAGCTTATTTGCAAAAAGGGCGAGTTCAACAATCCACATAAATCATGACGTGACCAACATACAATCAATTGCTTGTTTTGAAAGCTATTAGGAAAGCATCACTCCTGGAAACAAAACAAGAGACACCTTTATGTTGAAATAAATGTGCAATGAGCTCTCCAAGTCAATTATATTAACAATCAAACAGGCACTTTTAATCTCGGATCAATTGGATATGCATCCAATAAAGTCAAATTTGAACAAAGATCAACAACACATTCAAGTTACTGAGGAGATTTTTAAGTTTCTCAAAGTTTCCCACAACTTTGCGAAGTTTAACTAATAATGCACTGGTACTAATAATCATTTCTGTAGGAGAAGGCAAATACGTTCGATGGATGGTCTTAAATAAAGATGACCTTCCACTTACAACCTAGAAGAGCCTTTATTTGGGGCAAACTCAGAAACCAGAATAAACTTGGAGCAGACGTGCTACTTCCTTTTAGTCTGCACTTAGAACTGAGGATGCAAATTTGGAAACATCTATCATTTTGTTGTAGAACCTGGCCAAGTTACTGGCATTAGACCAGTTGGCTGTGTAAAGTGTATCATTTAGCGATACCCCTTGCATCAAGCTTAAGCAGCTGAAGTTGATGCACTTCGGAAACTATGAGCGGTATAGACATTTTTATGTATCCCCGCTGCCTGAAGTTTATTTTGCATCCATCTTGCCAGGGTACCAGTCAACACAGCTTTACATGTATGTGGTTTCCTAGTTGAAATAAACAGCCCAGTGGTAGAATCTCTGAGTGAACTCGTTCTGTCAAGATACTCCCTTAAAGTCGATATAACACGTAATTCACTGTTAGCTTCAAAGGCGTGCAGAGTAAGTGTATTACTGGAGATACCTTTCTTTGGACAATTAGTCTTTAGTAATTCCACTACCGTACATCTGTTATCTGAGAAATCAAAATATTGGATGTCAAGAGCAGCAAGCATTTGAGTTCACTGTGCTGTAACAAGAGCCAGCAAGCTTAAAAGTTATTGGTAACAACAAATCGCTGTTGTCAGGTAAATTTGAAATGTGGTCTAAGAGCTTTGACACTTACCACGTTTTATAATAGGATGTTGCCCCACAGGCTGACCTCCAGCCAAAGTCACTGATTAGGCTGACCTATAAAGATTTATAGTTGAATATGACTTTCCATCTGAATGCTGCCGAGCCAGGAAATTAGCAATATCTAGTTCAAATGGCGCAAAAGGATTGATTTTCCTCCTACCACACCAGCTAAGCCAACATTTCCAGGCAGACTTGTACTGTTTTTCTGTGCCTTGCCTCCAAGAATTGGAGAGGAGTTTGGAGGCATCTTCCGAAAGTCCCTGTGCTGCCCATTGTCACCTGAGATGGTCTAAGTGGCTAACTTGAGGTTCAGGGGATGGACTTCCCAAGGTTGGTCTAGAGCAGACTCTGGGAGCTGAATTGGATGTGACACACACATTGACAGTAGTTGTGGGAACCAGGCTTGGGTTGGCCAAATGGAAGCAACCAGCAGACATGGGCCTGTCTTTTCTCAAACAAAATGGTGGAAAAATGTAAGAGGATAAGCTAGACCAAGAAAGGGTGAGGTATCTATAGCCCATGCGTATGGATATTTATCCAAAAGACATACCGAGTCAATTTCTTGTTTTTGCACGAAGCAAAAGGGTCAACATCAGGGCAGAATGTGTGCTTGATAATTCGATCAAAGACTACCGCTTGAGACTTACCGGTAGTTCTTTGCTCGAGTTTGTGCGAGAAAGAAGGTCAGCTCGAAAATTGAATTGCCCGGCAACGCGCGTTGCAGATAGGTGTATGTTCCTTTGAAATACCACTTGAATATTTGGGTTGCCACCTAGTTTAAACAAACAATACATGTACATGTAGTTTTACCCATTTTTGACAAGTACGCTGTGCTGCTATCAGATTGGATAAGGACATGTACATTACTAATGTTTGAGCACAACGTAAGAAGAGCATATTGCACAGCTAAAAGCTCCAGAACATTAATGTGAAGCTTTTTGTGGGTGTTGTTTCACTTACCCTGTTTGTAGGAGTTGTCTGTCTCACATACTGCTCCCTGATTACTGGCATCTGTAGAGATAACGATATCAATAGGAGGAGTTTTAATACTACATTTTACTCCCTCAGAAGGAACCGTAAGCCACTATTGAATTTCATCCAAAAAAATGTGTGATATCAATAAGGGCCTCAAAATCGCCTGACTCTGCCTGAAGTGCTTTAGGTTTAGTCTCTTCCATATTTGTCAGTAATAAAGTTTACCATGAAGGAACGCTTCAAATGTAGAAACAATCGAACCAATGCATCTAGCCAGTTGGCGAATGGTTACTGATTTCTGACAATATAACTGTCGACATTCAGACTTAAATCTCTTCCACCTTAGATCCGGGGTTTGCAGTGTCATGGAAGATTAATCAATCGTAAACCCCAAGTACGTCAATCGTGTCTTGAGGATCAAGGAAGATTTTTTTAAAACTGATTTCAAACCCAAGAGTTTTCAATAGCCTTATCATGAAGGCAGTACTATAGCTTTCTTCTTTTGGAGAAGAGAAAATGAGTATGTCATATAAGTAAATGACCAACGTACACCTTGACCTCTAGCCAAGGCCAATACTGGCTTTATAACCTTTCAGAAACTTCTTGATAAGCCAAATGGTAAAAATGTAAAGCAGAAAAGCTTTCCTGCCCATCTGCCCATAAGAAGCAAAAGTAAGGTTGATCTTTCTCAGACATTGGGATAGAGAAGTATGCATCTTTCAAGTCTATCAATGTAAGATAGTCGTTATGTTGTATTAAGTTTTTCACAAATCTCATGTTCTCAATCCATTTTAAAGTGTTTGTACACTACAAAGTTATTGAGATCTTTCAAGGTAATAGGGCCTAACTGGTCTCAATTCACCCGACTTTTTCGGTATCAGGTATATGTTTGGAGAGAAAGCGTCATGCCGCCTGAGGGATATCTCTGATTGCTCCTTTGAGCCAAAGCTCACTGATCTCAGTGTTAATCATGAGAGATTCTCGTTCGGAGAAATTTTTCTGAGGATGTTTAGAGAACTGAACAGGACAACTCACAAAATCCATGTGACATCCTGATACAGTGTTCAGAATCAATCGATCTGAATTGATTTGAGACCAACTGTCTTTATGCTATTTAAGCCTCCCGGCCCATGCCAGCAGAGATGGAAGCTGAACTGATTTTACATACCCATTTTTTTTCCAGTGCTGGCCTAGTTACAGTAGATGGTTTGGTGGGCTTTTGGTGCCACATGGGTCGTCCATGAGCTGGTTGGGACATCTGAGAGCCCCAAGAAGATGCACGCCAGTAGTGCTTGTCTCTGTCGGAGATTCCGCCGTAGTATGGCGGACGATCCTTTGCCGATTTGTCTTTGGTGTTTATTATAAGGTGTGTAAAGGCAATATGAAAGTTTAGGTTTCTTCTCCTCCGAGGTCAGTTTTCTGCTGGCCTCGTAGGCTTCAACTACCTGTTTCATGGTATTATTCAGGTTTTTCCTGAACAACATATCAGAGACTTGCGGGAACATAGACCCTGATACATTGGATTGAGCACCTTTTTTAGTTCCTCTCTTTCTTTCATGCTTAGTTCATAAGAGGCATTCCCTGCAAGGGTTATGCCATCTAGGGCAAGTTCTTTGACCTTGTTGACATTTACAGGTTGGCCCAACTTAGCTGTGGTAAGCAGTTCGGTAAGTATGTTGCAGTAAGGGAGCAACCCTTTGACATGTTTCTGAATTTGCTGAAAGATCACATCTTTGGATCTGGCCATGACAGGAATTGTTCCCCACAGTTCACTTTCAATTCTGGGTGCCGTGACGGCGTGGGATATTGCTCTGCAATTTTTTCATATGTCTCTTTTTTGACAGGTAAAGTTACGGCTTTAACCACCCCTTCGGCTATATTCCCGATAATCTCAAGGCCTTTGGCTTCACTATCTGTGTAAATGTCTTTGCTCGGAAGAACATCAAAATCAGCATATGCTGCAGCTTCATTACCTGCCAGAACACTGGTCAGGTCAAACTCTGACCGAGCTGGGTTAAAAGCAGGACCCTTTTGGCTTAGCAATTCTTCCTGGAAGTCATCGTCATATAGGGCTGAAACTTCAAGATGAGGTGAGCCCTCGACAGGGTTGTCCTGGCCAGCGTGCTTCGCACGTCCGGCAGGAAGGACAGCATTTTGCACCAGAGATGTCAGCTTGTCCTGCATGGCACAGAAGCTGATAACTTCTGTATACCCTAAGCATTAGCCTGCAGTCGAGCATCGAAATCTCTGTGAGAACTAGGCTTACTTTGGCCTTGTTGAAGTAACCTGATGTCATCTTCCTCAGAGTCCATCATCATGGCTGCAATGTAGGAGCTCTTTTCACAATGCCTATCACACAAAGAAAAGATGCTGACTCCTTCCAGCATGGGTTTATATACCCATCCTGGGCCACCTCATTTGAATTACCATTGATCCTTTGAACCTATTGTGTGAATCGCATGCCTGACACATGGAAAGAAATGCAAACCCTCTGAAGACTTGTAGGAAGTGTTACATGTGTATGTAATAGAATGCTTGGTTGGCACCAATATAAAGACAATCAATTGGATAGGGAAAGAGTATGGTTGATTTATTTTTGTATTAGATGGAAATATGATAACACACTATTACAGTTAATGCAGGTCTCTTTTTTGCAACTTCACAAATTTTAGACAAAAGACATTTACAGTTTTTCGACTAATTTATTGCTTTATTAAGTACATCTTTCTGTAATCAGTCCTGAAACAATTCTAGAAGTTACTGGTACACAAATCGATGTATGTATACCGTACGTACATAATACAAGAAAACTTTCAGCCTGTGTCTTGCTTACGTACATGTACATGTAGGGCAAAATTGTTATCAGTTCCTTCAAGTTGCAGAAACCAACTACACTTAGTCTATTGCATTTCCAAGCCACCTTTTTCTAATTTCTTCTTTTATATTTAATTGTTGAATCCAAATGGAATATTCTTCCCACTTCACCCATGTGACAGGATTCCGCAACTGAGTCGTAAAAGCAAACTGAGTTACTGGTATGTTTTGATCACAAATTTTGGTATCCTGACAAAACTGGACAATATATATGTACGGGTGAACCATGTTGAAAGTTCCCATTGATTTACAATGTCAAATCTTCAAGATTCTCTTAAAGGCATTTCGCTCAAAGGTTGCTCTGGTGAATTACGACTCATTTTGTTAAGTTGGGTCACATATACATCGACAGTAAAAATCCGTCACCAGCACTTTCCCTTTTTATGAGTGAACGTGTTGAAAGTTTCAGTGTTTCCTTGGTGTCTTGTGCGATGACCATTTTAGACAAAATCTACTGGTAGTGCCACTGGTAGTTATGGATGTAGCCTCCTATTATATGACTGGCAAATGAATTGATTGTCCAACAATAACACTCCTATTATATGACTGGCAAATGAATTGATTGTCCAACAATAACACAAATGTCAAAGGTATTCTTGCTACCAGTACCAGTGGTTCAGTTTCATTTCTAACACAGGCACTTTTATTCAATGTGTTATAAAAGAACAGTTTAACACTTGAGTATATTGAGGCAGGGCTTAATTGCAAAGTATTATACATGTACATGTATGTAAACATTTGATCTGTCTGTCCTTTTTTTGTGTGTATAAATTTCAAGCTCACTACTTATCATTCAATGCCTGTGGACAATTGCCAAAGTATTTCTTCTGTATTTGTAATGGGTACAAATCTTCATTGCAGTGCTTTGCAACTTGCTACACGTGTTGTGACAAACTTGAGAATAAGTCACACACTAAGACATCCATGTATCACATATGGTTCAGTGCTACAGAAACATAGAAACACCACTCCTCTCCCTCCCTTGCCTGCTGTGTATTAATTCGGTTCATTTTCTTGAATGATCAGAACTCACAGTATCCAAAGTGTGAAATGTGAAAATTGCTAGTCTGGACAAGTTGAGAACATTTAACAGAGTTAAGTATATTGTCTGCAGTCATCTTTGACTGCAATTGTTTGCATATGCCGGTGCATTACTTGTGCTAGGGATTTAGAATTTGCATGTACATGTATTCCTCCAAGAATATTTCCTTGCCCCTGACTTGCAACTGCTACCACTACACACAGGGTATTAAGGTTCATTGTAAGTTAAAATAACCAAGTTTATGTTTTTAAAAGTACAAGTATTTACTTGAACCAAAATATTGCAATTTTAAAAAGTTATATACAATTATATAAAAAATTCTCATCCATTTTGCAAACTTTCCCTTGATTAAATACATGTACCTAACCCTATTGCTGGAATAGTATAACAGATAAATACCCACAAAGAAATGCATAATTATGTAGTACTTTTCAGTAGCAGATTGCTATGCTGGAGTACACTGTAAAATAATTAAAGTAGCAAATATTACTTGACATACATGTACTGTACTCTTGACAATGGAATTTTGGGATGAGGTGCGGTGATGACTATTGCTACGTCAACCATAGTTTAATAATGCTATGAACAGAAAGTAAAAATTGATATTATTGCTTAAGAGTTTGACTGTAATGTCTTAAGTATATGAAGCAAACATGTACACAAGAATGTATCCAGTACATTTCAAATATCAAGTAATACTGTTTATTTCTTTAATGATAAGAGTTTTCGGTATAAAAGGTTAAAATTTCAGGACTTTAAAAACACAAACTTTCAGGTAAACACATTTTCTGGGAAGCTGGGGATTATATGTTTAATTAGGCACTTTAAATATGAACTCACTTCACATTTAGGACATACTGGTGGATAATTTTACAAATCTGAAACCTGACCAGCCTCTAAAACAAGGCAAGTAACCACAGACAACACAGTCTCAAATGAGTATTGAGAATAATACTAAAGTGGTAAAATGCTGGGCATTCCACAAAATCAAACAGGTAAATAATTTGACACATCTGTAGATACTATTAATTTTCATTTCAGTGCAACTTAAAAATGCTTAACACCTGTAGATCCCTATTCTGATGACACTATATGTACACTTAGTACAGTATGTGTGCTTTCTTGAGGTGCTGAGTGGACCTGAATTGGGTCCCCACTGTCTCCACAGAAAAGTTTACATGTAAATACAGTGTGACATAATCAGTATGTGTCTATTGCTGCATTGGATGTACTTGTACATGTACATGTACTTTGTATCCTGTACAAACATTTCAATTAAGCAGAGCGTGATAACGTAACTATTGAAAAATTGCATATGATGCTATCGATATTTTGGCAAGGGAAATGGGTTGAATGACATAAATTACCTATTACTTTAAACTTTATGTCACTCTGAAAACTCAGCCTACATCATAATAAACAGTGGCTCCAGCAAGTTTCCAGGATGGGGCTAAATTCAAAACTTGAAATTTTCTCTGGTAAGCAAAACATTTACAGGCAACCACCGATGGGAAAATGCCTGTTTGCAAAAAATGAGCAAAGCAGGTGATTCCACAGAAGGTTGTATGCCTTTTCATGTATTTAGAGGGGGTTCAATAATAAAAGGAAATATCTTGTCCAAATTCATGAAAATCATTGCAACTATGCCCACTTCCACACCCTTTTTATTGCATAAGGATGGAGGATTTAAGTAAACCACAACCATTTTAAATAGCCCTATTGTGAATATATTGCAATGACACCACTCACTGTTTGTCTATGTGCTTCCCTGCTTGTACATTACTCTGCTTCACTTTTCACTTTCTACTTCCTATTTTAGCCAAAATTGTATCCAAGAAAGAATTCCACTTCTTTTGCCACAGAAGCATAGCTTCTTTTTTCTCCATCACTGACATTGCACTGTACCTGCAAATGAAATGTAATAGTTGTTACATTAGTGAACAGAAATTTACTAGTGCAAAAAAGGCAAATATATCAAATGTACATCCAAGATATCACTTGTATGACATAAAAACCAGTTTTAATCTTAGTGCTGTTGCTGTAGAGGGGTGCTGTATGGAGATTGTCTATTTTGACAGACTGGATACCAGCTATTGCCACTCACTATAGGTTCATCGGTGTACAGATTCACCTTTATTAGTTGTCACACTTGTGCTCAAGGCTCATGGTATACAGGCCACAGACATACTACATCCGTGTTCCATGAGTGCGAGCATGATAACGAGATTACATGTATCTTCAAGCAAACTTGACACGCAGTAAAGATGGTAAAGGGCCTTTGCACACTTTACATGACAAAAGAAGACAAAAGTTTCATGTACATGAATACGTGTGCACAGCAAAAGGAGGAACACTGATGTACCACAATTCCGTGATTTTAGTGGAAGTTTATGATTTTAGTGGAAGTTTATCGACAGTCCACTTTACGTACATCATCCTGAAAACAGCCAATAATTAAAAGCATTTAAACACATGACAATCAGCACAGGCAATGCAACACTTCTGAATTTACAGTCATGCAGATGTGCATCTGCCTTTGGTGTAAAAATAGCAGAGTGCGATGAGTCAGAACATGCAGTGTATTACATGGGGTTTGACATGGCCCATGCAACACAGTTATATGCCTTCTATATCTCACGACATAAAGAAAAGAGAACCGGAACATGTGCCCAGTACAAGAACTGACCAAGTACATAAACATGTTTTGAGCTTTACTTGAAAGTTATCACATGTAAATATATTTAGCAACTACATTTGAACGACAAAAAAAAGTGATATTCACTGGATTTTAAAGAGTCAGCAAATCAATCATATGTATTCTTTACATGTGTCTTACATGTCCTTGCCACCTTTTTAAAAACAAAATAAGGGTTAGAGGTCATATTACTTAAGAATCAGAGAGCTTTAAACTTCACGCCCTCCCCCAATAACTTTATCAACTAGACAGATCTGAAACACATGTAGATGTAAGAAATGACATAATACCTCAGACTTTATTTTCATTGATCCATGTAATGTGGTTTATTGCATTACATGTTATCCCTGTGGCAAACTGTACATCGGAGAGACCAAGCGTTGCAAAGTGTGCGCCAACAAACACCCGGCCTTACTGTTGCACAGTACTTTTGCATGCCATCACATACTCTCAGTGACATAAATGTCTGCATCCTGAGGAAAGTGTCAACTGATGTACAGCGTAAGGAACTGGAATCATTTTTTAACTTGGAACGCTGCATCCAGGAAGAATGAACGTGGATTTTTCTGCGTTCATTTAGAACTGAATCTGCTTCCCCTGAAGGAAGTACTCAGTTACCGAAAGCTTGGCAATTACATATTTCAAAGCACTGAAATATTATAATACATACATGTACATGTATATAGGTTTTCCCGGCCAATTTCGGCAAACAAGCAAGTCTCCATTTTTGCCAGTCATAAGATTATAACTTTTAACCCACTTTCACATATTACTACAGTCCATTCAAGATTTATCAAAGTGCAAAGAATTTTTTTTATCTTTGTGGTAACTATTTAACACTGTAAGTTTTCAATTTGGATGTGATGCATGGCTTGTTTGGTGTTGTGAATCTTTCACCATGTCTTCTGCTTTCAACCTACCCCAAACAGTCTCTACATATGCAAATTCCTTTGCATCTGATTTGATTGACTAAAACTTCTGATCAACCGTAGTGCACCCTCTAGTCCCATGATGTATAGTGGAATGGCCACTATGTTTGCCCTTCTTTTTCTTAACGTGATTCTAAACGGACGTGTCCTTTTGGTTGGAGGCAACAATGACAATTTTCTCGGAACTTCCACTTGACCGCTCATGCGTCAAGATGTTTAAAGTTCTCGCTGGTGCAAAACAATGGCGTCCATACCCAAAGCCAGGGAGGACTTTGACAACTTCCTCTCCATCCCTGAGATTCCAACTGAGGCTAAAGGTAAACTTTCTTCCGACGCTCACAAACCTACAGGAAAGTTTCCATTTAAAGACAAGGACAAGTATTCCGTTGAGTCTACCCTTGATAAACTCAACTAATCCTCATGATATGGTCTTTGCTGCACCGTGTTTACGACACTCCAATCCTCTCTGAGTATTTGGCCCGAGCGTGTGACAAAGTTACTCTAGACTTGGCAGCTGTCGCACATCGAGCGCATGATGAGAACGTCAACTCTATCTTTAAGTAGTTCGTTCGGATCTCCATTTTAGCCACTTCTGCACGCAGATCCAACACCTTAGACACCATGAACATACCCTATATGAGGGAGTCAAGTCATGACTTCAAGAACTTCCCCTTTACGGCAAAGACCTTGGAAGTTGGAAGTTAAGCGCATTGACACAACATATAAACTTAGCTTCCGTGAACCTGCACCACTGGCTTCACCTTGCCAATACCGTCCTGATGACCCCCGGGCTCGACCCTTCAGGCCTCTGCGTCAGGGCGATTCTCGTTCCTTTCGCCCCTTTCGTGTACCCAGTTACCAGATGAATCGTGGCTGTCCATCCTTCTCTTGACCTACCAAACCATCCCAGAGGAGCTTCAAGGGAAGAACTACCAAGTTGCGCTACCCCCGACCTCCCGGGGATAGACATCACTGACTATTCAGACCTGTCTCCGCCTGCTGATTCCGGACCTGTCGGTAGGCAAACTCTTCGCAGGGTCTTGGGAGAAAGTCACATCAGATAGCTGGGTGCTCGCGACCATTCATCATGGATATGCCCTCGAATTCACGAGCACCCCTCAGTCTGTACAGATCTATCCTCCGTCAGACTTCAATTCCTACAGACAGAAGCAAATGACAGCCACTGGAGTCCGAGATAGACTCTCTCCTTCGGAAACATACTATCCGCCTGGTTCTCAAATCTCAAGCGAACAGGGGCTTTATTTCAATGTTCTTCCTCACTCCAAAGAAGGAACTCAACAGCTGGTGACCTATTATCAACCTCACACCTCTGAACTGCTTTATCCGCCTGAAGAAATTTCGCATGGGAATCCTTCAGACGGTCACCCAATCTGTTCAGATTCCATGTTGGGTCTCTTCCATAGACTTGAAAGATGCCTACCTTCACATCCCGATTCACCCACGAAGGTACGAATACCTACGCTTCCTATACAACGGGAACCTCTTCGAATTCACAGCTCTCCCCTTCGGCTTCTCCACTTCACCCAAGAGTATTCTTGAGGGTTGTAAAGATTGTCGCCGCTCACCCTCGAAAGGGAGACATCATGCTGTTCCAGTACCTGGACGACTGGCTGATCATCGGCAGATCGTTCAATGAAACAGAGGTTTCTACCCCCTTACTTGCAACGTCACAAATCGCCTGGGCTTCATTCAACCACGAGAAGTCGAATCTCACCCCAATGCAATACCCAACGTATCTAGGGGCATCTATCAACCTTCAACGAGGTATAATCTCACCAACGACTGAATGCATCGACAACCTTCTTGACTGCGTAAAAGTCTTTTCTACCAAGCAGTCGGCTTTGGCCTGCACCTGGCTCCACCTCCGTGGCTTGATGGCCAGTATGATGGACCTCAGTCCCCTCTGCAGGCTGTATATGCATCCACTACAACTTCATCTTTTAGCTCTCAACAAGCCAAAATGGGACTCAATCAATCTTCAGATCCCCATTTCGGACTTCATCTGCCCCCATCTCCAGTGTTGGTTAGTGAAGAGACACCTTTCTCGGAGTTCCTTTCCCAAGGTGACCCCGCAAATAACTATAACCTCGGACGCTTCTCATCTGGGCTGGGAGCCTCCCTACCACCGCTTCAAGCATCGGAAACATGGGAACTCCAGCTCCAAGGGAGTCACATCAATATATTGGAACTTCAGGCCATATTCAACGCACTGAAAGCTTTTTGCCCGAGCATCATTGGCAAACGAGGCTTCATCCGCTCGGACAACTCCACAGTGGTGTCATACATCAATCGCAAGGGAGGCATGCATTCTTCCCACCTATGCCTCCTGACGAGACAGATATTCCTTTGGGCCCAGGATCAAGGCATCGACCTCCAGGTGACCCACATTCCTGGTGTCGACAACTCCATCGCAGATGCTCTATCCCGGGGAAAAGTACATTCCACGGAGAGGACTCTGCACACCAGTATAGTAGAACAGATCTTCGTCAAAGTAAAGAAACTGAACATCTATCTTTTCGCCTCAGCAGAGAATGCCCAACTGCCAGTATTCTGCACCAGATTTTTCCACCCATAAGCCTTGGCAACGAACAATTTTCAAATCAGCTGGGAAGGGATATTGGCCTACACTTTCCCTCCAATATCCCTAATACCGGCAGTTCTCTCCAAGATCGAACGGCAACGCTGTTGTGTCCTCATCGCCCTCTTCTGGCCACGCCAGCCATGGTTTCCGCGTCTGACCAGACTTCTCGTCCGGGTACCGCTGATCCTTCCCGACAGACCGGATCTGCTACATCAGCCAAAGTCGGGCGTGCTTCACCCTCATCCGATATCACTAAACCTCAAGATGTATTTTTGCTTTGGGGAGATGTTATTTTCAAGATGTATTTTTGCGTTGGGGAGATGTTAATTATATATAACGGTTTTGCCCTTGCCCAACGTATATTAATAAGCACTGTATGCTCAGTGCTTGTCCGAGAGCTTGCGAAAAAACCTCACAAGCTTACTCGGGTGGGACTCGAACCCACGACCTCCTGCTTACTAGTGCAGATGTCTTAACCACTCGACCACCGAGCTTGCCGGGGTCAGCTGGCCGGTCCGAGTCAAATGAAGCAGCGGGCACCGCGAACAATTTTCAAGATGCTCAGTGCTTGTCCGAGAGCTTGCGAAAAAACCTCACAAGCTTACTCGGGTGGGACTCGAACCCACGACCTCCTGCTTACTGGTACAGATGTCTTAACCACTCGACCACCAAGCTTGCCAAGGTCGGCTGGTCGGTCCGAGTCAAATGGGTAAGGGCAAAAACCGTTATATTTAATTAACATCTCCCCAACGCAAAAATACATCTTGAAAATAGTTTGCGGTACCTGCTGCTTCATTTGACTCGGACCGGCCAGCCGACCCCGGCTAGCTCGATGGTCGAGTGGTTAAGACATCTGCACTAGTAAGCAGGAGGTTGTGGGTTCGAGTCCCACCCGAGTAAGCTTGTGAGGTTTTTTCGCAAGCTCTCGGACAAGCACTGAGCATACAGTGCTTATTAATATACATTGGGTAAGGGCAAAAACCGTTATATTTAATCACTAAACCTGACCTGTTGGCTATTGTCAAACAGTCCTTCAGAGCAGCAGGACTTTCTGATGAAGCTGCCGAAATGGCCTCAAAGAGTCAACCCCAGTCTACACGCAGCATCTATGACCTCAGATTATGACATTTTACTTCCTGGGGTTCAGAGCGTGGTCTTGCTCCGACTGAAGTTTCTGTGACTACTATAGCTGATTTCTTCATGCACCTGTTCAAATCAGATCTACAGGTTTCAACTATCCGTAACTACTAGTCAGCCATTGCAGCTATACACGATGGCTAGAATGCGTCTGACAATACTGCCCTTAAACATCTACTCTTGGGAATGTTTCTTGAGCATCCCCGACTAGGAGACTAATCTCTTCAACGGACTTGTCAGCTGTTCTACAACTGCTTGCTGGTCCTCCCTTTGAGCCTCTCAGCGACGCATCGTTGATCAACCTATCAGTGAAACTGACATTCCTACTAGCAGTTACTACCTCACGTCATGGCAGTGAACTGAAAGCATTGTCCATCACAGATGGCCACAGTCGATGGGAACCCCATGGTGTTCGTCTCACCCCAAAACTTGGGTTTCCCACCAAGAACTAGTCAGTTTCCTTCAATCCTCCTGACATTTTTGGACCAGACATTACCAAACACACTGGCACTACCGACGACAAACCATGGTGCCCAGTGTGAACTCTTAAATGGTACTTAGCCAAAACCAGAAAACTCAGAGTACAACTTTGCAGCTTTTCATCACTACAATAAAACCTGAACGAGCTGCGACCAGCGACACTATAGCCAGATGGACAGTTTCAGCTATCAAGTTTGGCAACCCAGACTGGCCGAACTCTGAGGGCAATAAAACACTACACCTCATCAGAGCTCATGATATCCCAGCAGTTTCCACATCATGGGCCTGCTTCAGGGGCATACTGATGGAGGAAATATGAAAGGCAGCACGCTGGAATACCCATCCACTTTCACCACATGCTATCTCACCGATGTTCTGCAAAAGGACTCCGCACATGGCAGAGCGGTCTTAACATTAGCCACATCAATGCAGAGGGGTTCCTCATTAAAGTGGCCCACCACTGGAACGTCATAACAACTTCATTACTTGGTGAGTCCGCAATAAATTTTGGATAATTTCATACTCCTCTGGCACATATGTTATGTAGTGAGTCCTTGCCGCACCCCCCACCGGAAAAGGACAAACATGGCGGCCATTCTGCTATGTATCATGAGACTAGAGGGCACACTGCTGTTAATCAGAAGTTTTAGCCAATTGAATCGAGAGGCAAAGGAATTTGCACATTTAGCGACTGTTTGGGGTACAATAGCAGACCCCACCCCCCTTTCTGTGGGACGGAATACACGGTATGCTCTCAAGGGATAGGGTTAATAATATACCTGTTCCACAAACACTGTTTTTATCTTGACATTTTTTTGTGTATTGCCACGCAATACAGTATCTTTTTCAATTTTTTGACATATACACATACATTACATTTGAAGATGTGTAAAAATGAGCAATCACAACAGTTTTAAAAGGTTGTGTTCCTATAAGAACTGTCTGAAGGTTTCAAGAGAACTGTCCATTTGAAAAGTGTTTCCATATGTGAATATCACGTTCTACTTCAGAGATGGATAACTGTAACCAGACATCGTCTCATCTTCATACTAAGTCGCTCCCTCTAAGTTTGACAGAGAGTAAATGCAGCATTTATTATTTTAAATTAAAACAAAATACTGTTTTGACTGTTTACTATGCATGCAGGTGAGTTTATGTTATTTTTCAAAGTCTATTCTATTCAATTGTTATACTGGTACCTGTCAAAGTGAATTATATTCCTGCTTCCAATGTTGTAAGCAGGGTATCCAACTACAAGGAGTGTGACATTTGGAGGCACATTTACAAAGTTTACTAGCAGACTGGGTCAAACCATCACAATTATTTTGTTATGCAAAGTCTACAGTGATTGTACTCCTCAGGACAAAAGGGTGAAAATGGTCTGCTGTGAGGCCATGTAGGCTCCCTACCCCAAAGGACCAGATTATCCCCCAAAAAAACTATGCATACCTGATTGAGTCTTGTGCAAGTTGTTTTAATGTTGCTAAATTAGCGTGTTGCCCAGCAAGTCCCATAAATGCCTCGTAGAAATCATAGGACAGAGGTCCCGCATTCCAAGTAGCTGGATCATCAGAACTTATGACCAATGGGAAGCCTTGAGAGATGAGTGTAGCTGCTGGGTGGTTGCGAAGATCATCAACTAAACCAAGGACCTTCAAGGCAAGACAAACAGAAAGACATTACAGTAGTTTGGCATTGCATTCATTAACATACCAGTACATGCAAACAATTTCCTTGAAAAAGTTAGATTCTTGAAATACATCCTAACAAACCCATTGTATAAATTTCACAAACCAGAATATATATAATTTGTTTCCCAATAGATGTTCTACAGTAGATTTTAAGCACTTTTGTGATTAACTGACAGTTATTTGATTAAATGTGAATTTGCAGAATAACACATTCGTCTCGAAAAACATTGGCATTATACTTGCAGGGCTTACAAACTAACTGAACGGTATTATGGTGATTGCAGCCGATTTGAAACAACATTTGAATAATACATTTAAAACCACCATCTAAAAGGTTACACTTAAGTGAAATCGGCGTAATTAAAAAGGTTCTACATGTACGTTCTATTCATCAAGTTCGCATCCATGCATCAAAAGCATGGGTCTTTTACCTAGCACTGCTTAATGCTAAGTAGAAAAGTTGTACTTATTATGGCAAAAAATTTGCTTATCATAAGCATTATTTCAAGGATTGTGTTAACAGTTGTGCGTACACAGAGATTTCCAGTGTTTTGTCACTATGTTAAAAAAAGTTTTCCTCGAAGGTACGTGTGTCTTTTGCCATGCTTACTGCTTTTAGGTTCAAAAATCCATATAAATTCAATGCTGAGATACCTCATACTGTTGTTTGCAGCAAGCGCTACTTTAAATTTAGGTCCTGATTTTTTGTGTAGATAAAAATCATGTGACCCTTGCTTCCGGTTGAAACCAAAAGTGCCTTATTTGAAATTGACAAAGATATGAACTTCCTTTCCATGATGTTAGTTTCCAGTAAGATAGTTATGTTCAAAACTTGGACAGATAATGACGTCATGCAATACTCAAGAGCCCCCTAACAGCACGTCCAAAAATATTTTTTAAATGTATTTTTAGTTAATGTTTGTGGCAATTTGAGTAAAAAAATAACATGACATTCATTTTCTTTAATTGTTAAAAATCAATTCTGAAAGATACCACCTTGATTTGCCCAGAAATAATAGTCTTGGTTGCAAGGTGTCCTTTAAACGCGAACTTCATTGCTCAGTATAGCAAAGTGGCATGGGTACCCTGTTTGTATGTACATACAACAGTATATAGACAGCTGTAGAGACAGGAAACGCAAGAGGGATGTACGAGGGTATCAAGAAAGCGACAGGCCCAGCCCCTACGAAGGCTGCTCCCCTTAAGTCCAAGACAGGTGAAGTGATAAAAGATCAAGGGAAGCAACTGTAGTGCTGGGTCCAGCACTACCTCAAGTTGTATGCAACTCGGAACGTTATCTCTGTCTCTGCCCTTGCTGCCATCCCTGACCAGCCAGTGATGGAAGAGCTCAACACACCACCAACACCTTGTCAACAGGAAGGCCCCAGGGAGCCACGGCATCCCTGCAGAAGTTCTGAAGAGTTCAAAGGCTGTGCTGCTCCAGCCCTTTCATGAACTCCTCTGCCAATGCTGGGAGAAGGGTCATATCCCCCCCCGGACATGTGAGATTCTAGTATATTCACCCTATACAAGAACAAGGGAGACAGAAGCAACTACAACAACTACCGAGGAATCTACCTTCTCAGCATCGTAGGAAAGGCCTTTGCTCAAGTCACCCTGATGCGAACCTGCAAATTCTTGCCTCCAGTGTTTACCCAGAGTCCCAGTGTGGCTTCCGTGCTGGCCAGTCAACAGTGGATATGGTGTTCTCACTGTGCCAACTGTAGGAAAAGTGTCGGGAATAACAGATGCCTCTCTACCTCGCCTTCATCGACCTGGCGAAGGCATTTTACCTGGTCAGCAGGAGCGGACTGTTCAGACTTCTCCAGAAACTTGGCTTCCCCCACACCTGTTTGCTGTTGTCACTTTGTTCCATGAGAATATGCACGACACAGTCTGCTTCAACAGTGCTGCGTCACAGGCCTTCCCAGTCGACAGTGGCGTGAAGCAGGGTTGTGTCATTGCACCAACACTTTTTGTATGCTCCTTCAGTATGCCTTCAAGGACAGCAGTGAGGGACAGTACACGTATATCCACACTAGGGCTGACGGCAAGCTATTTAATATCATCCATCTCTGCGCTAAGACCAAAGTGATAGAGGTCCTCATCCACGAGATGCTATTCACTGATGATGCAGCCTTGACGTTGCACATGGAAGAGGGTCTACAGCATCTTGTCAGTTGCCTTGCCCATGCCTGCAAGGAGTTTGGATTGACCATTACCCTAAAAATACAAATGTCATGGCACAGGGCACAGAGCACCCCCCTACCATCAACATCAACGGGCACATGCTGGAAGCTGTAGAAAACTTTACCTACCTCGGGTCCCAAATCTCAAGCTTGCTTACCCTGGAGGCAGAAGTGAACAGCAGGATCGCCAGGCAGGCTGCAGTAGTTATGGCCAGGTTAGACCAGAGAGTCTGAAACAACCCCAGCCTCACGGAGATGACCAAGCTGGGCGTCTACCAGGCCTGTGTGCTTAGCACACTCCCCTACAGCAGTGAGACTTGGACCACTTATGCCAGACAGGAGAAGAAACTCAACAGTTTCCACCTGAGGTGTCTCCGGTGCATCCTGCACATCCACTGGCAGGACAAGGTGCCAAATACGGAGGTCCTGAACTAAGCCAGGATGAACAGTATGTTCACCATTCTCAGGGAGAGACGCCTGCACTGGATTGGCCATGTCAGAAGGATGGAACCTGGCCGCATCCCAAAGGACCTCCTGTACGGCAAACTGGCAAAAGGCAAACCACCACTTGGGCATCCACGACTCTGGTACAGGAATGTCTGCAAAAGGGATTTCAAGCTGTGCCGCATCAACACTGCATCTTGGGAGAGCCTCGCTGGAGACCACCCATCTTGGCGCTTGACTGTGAGGGAGGGCGTGCAATCAGCTGAGGAAGCAAGGATCATAGCCTTAGCTGAAAAGAGATCCAGACTGAAGGAAATACACCAGCTGCAGCAGCCAACAACATATGTGTGCACTAAGTGCAAAAGAGACTGTCACTCTCGGGTTATGCAGTACAGTCACATTCGAAGTGCAACTAGATGCTCTTGGAGCTACTCCATCGTCTCGCGAAGACGGACAGATGCCAACAACAACACAAATACACGTACAATTGCACAAAGTGTGCATACATGTACATGCATAATTCAACAGGCAGCTGATGCACTACATGGCATCATGTTTCAGTAGTAAGTTGGCCAGTCATGCAGTTGTTGCATGACATACACTCTCACGGCCATAGACAACCACTGCAACGTATTTTCCTTCCTCCATGATATAATGGATCAGAAAAACAGTCATTAGGAGATGTTGCCCAACACTATGTCTCATTTGCCTTCAGGAGCATGTATTTTGTTCAAGAAATTAAAAAACATTGGAAATGCATGGAAATTCACATTCTTACCAAATTCATCGAAAAAATTGTGGCAATGCATGTACACTTTGATGAAAAATACTGAGTTTTTTTCCGTAGATTTTAAAAATTGATCACTTTCTGCACACTGGTCTGACATAATTTCACCAAATACCAAACACGACCCCCTGCTTTATGCAAACTGTAGTGATATAAACATGTTAGTTAGAACATGCAGGAAGGAAAACATGATTGAAAATAGCATGTATTAAACACATGAAGCAACTTGGTCCAGTAGATCATGGATATTTAGCTTTACAATTAACAATCCTACCTGGTTGGAGATGGGATTGACCTCTACTGCAGTTTGTTGTGATACCGCCATTTCCATAGCAACTGGATGTTTGGTGATAGCATATCCATGGCCAATTCTGGATGTATTTAGTAGAAGCGCATCTATTACATTTTCATCAACAGACGTACCTTCCCAATCTGAGTATTAAACAAATTACAAAAACACAAATTGAGATATGCAGGTATGTTGCAATACATGCATACACTGCCATCATGTGATAAATAACTGTAGCCAACACCTTACGAGAATTAGAGCTCTGCCTGATCCAACCCATTTAACCTTCCAAGAGCCAGGGGAGGAGGGTGCCAGAATCCACAATTGTTTTTCCACTGTACCTTCCAAAGTCTTTTGAGCAACTTGTTATACTAATTTTGACATCAATTTTTATAAAATTGGTCCTCTCACCATACTTTTTTCATTGCCGTGCTTGATGAATCTGGGCTAACATGAGTGTGGCCTTGAATTTCATAACAAAACCATAACAAAATGATTTGATTGAGTTGAAACTTCTCATCTGTACTGAGTGTCTTTACATACACGCAATTTTTTTTGTAATTTGGCAAGCGACAACCAAGTTCTTGGGAAGGGAATCACATAATCTCCCTCCCCCATGGAAAAAGGGAGGGTGTCAAAAAAGCTCTTTCAGGTTTTTGTAGGCACCTCTGAAAATAATTACCCACAGAAATTCAGTGCCTATTTTGCACATCAAACAATTATGACTGACATCACATCTGTGGGTATACTAGCGGCAAGCGCTTCATTCTGTAGAGTTTAATGCAGAGTTAAACAGCAGGATCATGAAAAACTGAATAAAGGTTCTCAAGTTGTACCTAAGGCCCAAACAGTTTCTGTTTTCTGGTCAGGGCTTGGCTCAAAAAGAGGTGTGGTGACGTAGGGCTTTTCCCCCCCTCACTTTTTTCTTAGATATGATGTGTATTTATGTGTCTTTAGAATAATAGACTGGCCCCTCACGTTGTACTGTTTCAAAGCATTTTCAGTTGCAGATGTACACAGGACACAAGACTATTTTTTTGTCTAGTTATCTGGCATCCAAATGAGAAATAACAATGCAACTGAAAAGAGTGCTAAACAAAATATCACACAAATTATATGTGGCCTAAAGGTACTTACTCAATCATCCCACTCAAAAAATATTAAAATTACCACACATGAGGACTCCATGCACAAGTAAGTTAAGCAGATTTAGGGCATCACGTTATATCAAATAAAGACTTCTTTTTTTGCCAATGTGCAGGTCTATGGTGACACGTGTGCTGACCAGAAACTTTTGGGGGCCAAATTTGCCTTTTCCACCTCATTTGTTCTGACATTTTACTCACACACACATATATAAGACAAGAACCTTTGGACCCTGCAGCATTACACTCAAAGAATGATTAAAATGCCCTGATTATAGCAAAAGCAGCATGTATTTATTATTGATAAAATTAGACACTTTTCCCCCTGCTATTCTAAGAACATGTTCAAGTACATGTTTGAGTGTACAGCCAATATATGCACAAACTGTATAATACTCACCAGTCTCTCCTGCATGGAAGAAGTAAGGTAGACTGCGATTCATTTGAGAGGGGAGCAGAAGTTCATTAATGAAGTGAATGAGAGGATATCCGGCATCTTCTTGGCCAACCAGATCATATCCAGCAAAATGATCCGGATAGGCATCACGCAAGGAAAGAGCTAAGTTTATGTCACCCTTCACAACATTCTCAGCAATGTGTCTGCAGGTATAATAACATTTCACATTGTGTCATTCACAGTCTTTTCACAAAAATGCACAATATTTTTTTTATTCAATACCACAAAGCAACATGAAAAATAAACCAGTTCACCACCTGTAAACCAGTTCATGCCAGAGTTATTGAGTATATATAAAAACAGGGCAGCAGACAGGCTATATTGCAAACTTTCCTAAAGTCTGAGCATTTCCCATTACGGGTAGTTTTTTAACAAATATAGCCACATTTCAATATTTAAAAAAACAGTTGTCACACAGTACATTAAAACTGAAAGTTAACACTGTGTACAGGAATGTGCAATTGTCTGAAAAGAACTCACATTCATGCACATTAACATTCGCATAAAACATAAAATTATTTTCCTACTTGTGCAAAAAGCCATGTAAATGTTTTTCCGCATGTTTAAAAAGGGCATGAAAATGTATTCTCACTTGTGTGAAAAAAAGACATGAAATTGTTTTCCAATCATTTCAAAGGTGTGAAAATGTTTCAGATTTCCTGCTTTTGTGAAAAGGCATGAAAATATCTTATCTAAAGTGTGAAAACATGTTCCCACGGTTAGAACTTGCTTTTATATTCGTGAAATGAAAATGAATTATCTAAGTTAACATTCAATTGTTGTGTGCTGGGTTTATCATCCTACAAGTGGTAATTCCTTTGATTGTTGCAAAAGATATCAAGTACTTTTTCTGAAGTGTTTTTTTTCTGGGATGTTTGGTTTATTTTAAAAGGTTGGCCCAGGTTTAAGGGGTTTGTTGCATAGGTAAATACAATGAAAATATGCACATAATCAGTATTAAACCTAAAATTCAGCTTTTGGTTGCAATACCCTCTACCATGTCTACATATTGAAACTATTAATCAGTTGTAGCATCCTCTTTTAATGACAGGTGTTACAAATAATCCTGATAGTGTTTAAAATCTGCTGGTCATTGACAAGCAGAAGTGGCAGCAAGTCATTTTGTGCAAGTCCAAGTCAAGTCACAAAAATTGTGACTCGAGCCTGACTTGAGTCCAAGTCACATGACTCAAGTCAGCAACTCCGTTAACAAGTTGGGGAACAGACAAAATTTTTAAAACAAGGAAATGGGGATGAAAATCACCCATTTGACTGAAAATACCCCAGAATCACCCCCCCTCCACTGTTGGTTTTCATTTTGGTGCTAATGAGAGCTTTTCCTCCCCCCCACCTGAAAGACCTTTGCCAGATACAGTGAATGTACTGTACATGGGACTTTTAAACTGTTCCAATACATCTACATGATCTACAGTTAACAACAAAATTATTGATACCCCTTATAAATTTGAGGTTTTTATAGTGTTTTTGTGAAGAATGAATGGTGGGCACATAATATTTGGGCCATCATTGAATACTTTTAGCTGTCAGGTATAAATGACTGATGGCATTGGTTTTACCTTATTTGCATCCCCATGGGATTCAGGTCTGGGCTTTGGCTTGACCATGGTAGCACCTCCACGCTGTTATCCTGGAACTATTTCTTGACTGCCTTTGCCGTATGTTTAGGATTATTGTCCTGTTGGTACCAGTACATTACACGTACATGTATGTCCAACTGGGGCCAAGATGGAGATTTTTTGCAGACTACTTGACATTGTCCTGCAGAATCTGGATATAATACTCCTTCATAATTCCTTCCACTTTTATGAGACTGCCAGGCTTACTTGCAGAGAAACAACCCCACAACATAATATTCCCACCTCCAAACTTCATGATCGGCACAGTGATCTTTGGGTTGAATGTTTCATCTTTCTTGCACTAAATGAAGGAAACAGCCCTGTGGCCAAACAGCTCCATTTTCATCTCGTCTGACTATAGAACTGATGACCAGAAACTTTGGTCCTTATCTCGGTGCCCTCTGGCAAATGTACGTCAAGCTTTTCGATGCCTGTGAGTGAGGAGAGGGGTCTTTCTTGAACGACGCCCATGTAGCCCTTCCTTGTGCAGTGTACAGCAGATTTCTGCGTTGAAACCTTGGTGCCCATCTCACCCAAGTCTGTTGTCATGAAGTGCCTTCATTGTTGTTCTGGGGATGGAAAGGGCCTCGCAGCACACTTTCCTAATCAGACGAGGAGATATCTTCGGCTTCCGTCAATGCTTGCCGATGTTTTCACACAACTGAACTTCTTGTACTTCTAGACAATGGACTGTACAGTGGAAATTGGTACTCTGAAGAGCTTGGAAATGGCTTTATAGCCTTTCTCATCTTTGTGGGCATTGACAATGGTTATGCGGAGATCCTTGCTGATCCTTGCTAAAGTTTTCACCATGTTCACAACAAGTTTCTGGGTTTTTAACGGGGACAGTTCCCACGCTTGAGACCTGCACCTTGGTCAGTTGGTGGGCTGGCAGGCACAGCAACATGGCTCCTTGTGGGATAACCTAAGCCCTAAATTTTCGTTGGCTTTAGGGTTCATACCAATTTGGGCAAATTTTTAGACGTTAGGGTAAGAGAATTTATGATTCTACAGAGACATTTCGTAGTGTGAATTTATCATGGACATAGCGAATGTAACGTTTATTACGATGTACATGTAAGCCATCACTCATTAATCGTAGGTCCTCTGTCTTTCTTTAGGGTTTTTTTTCCTTGGCTTCGTTTTGGTTACAATTTCAGGTGATGGACACCTGGGGATAAATCGAAGGGAATCAAGCCACAGTTGCTTCGAGTCCATTGTTTTGCCTGGTTTTGCGCCTCCTATCCTCCTTAATTGGCGGACGGATCTCCACCCTCCTGACAACTGCAGAAGGACCGGACCGCTACAAAAACAACGTAGCATTCTCTTTGTTATGCACGAGATAAAACCGAAGCCAGTCATTTATACCTGACAGCTGAAAGTATGTCCCAAACAGTTTATGCCCACCTTTCAGTCTTTAGAAAAATTCTAAGATATAATAGGGGTATGAATAATCTTGTTATGAACTGTACCTCCATCACGTTACCTTCTAGAAGAAAGAATGAACTTTGCACCAGAGAAGTTTCCTGGATTTGCAGACACAAACTTGCCGAAGACCATTGCATATTTCTGCATTGTGTAGTTTCTTGGCAAGTGGGTTCCATTGGATGTTTTCAACTATGAGAAAAAAGTCAAATGAAATAAATGTAGCATATCAGTGTGAGGGAAAACCTGTAATTAAATCAACATCTCACCAATGCAAAGTACATCTTGAAATAAGTTCGCTGTTCCCGCTGCTATGTCTGACTCACACCGGCAAGCTGACCCTTGCAAGCTCAGTAGTTGAGTGGTTAAGACGTAAATGTATGTATTAGTAAGCAGCAGGTTGTGGGTTCGAGTCACAGCTGAGTAAGCTTGTAAATTTCTCTGCATGCTCTTGAACAAGCACTAATTATACAGTGTTTAATATACGTGGGGAAAGGGTAAAACCCATAATTAAACTATTTTTGTTTCTGGAATAACTACTTATTTTTTTGAATGGGTAAATACTGTGTGGCGATTCACTTTTGTGATAACCTGGAAAAGGTAAAGATAAACAAACAGGCTTCCATTTTACATCACTCTAAACCAAACTCACAGGAGATTTATGTCATAAAGATCTCTCCAAACTCCAAAACAGGGTAGCACAACTAACTTAAATTCTGTCTCTGCTGAAGTATGGACTATCAGCTTGTCAGATGTCAACAATACCAGTGTTAAAAAATGAACCACTATTTATTTATTTATATTTGAATTTTTCAAAGTATATGTGCATGTATGCAAATTGAAAAAAAAGTAAATACTGATTTTTCTCCATCTCTTCAAGGCGAATATTCTCAATAATTTATAAAGATCAGACTAGTGCTTGCGTCTACTTTTGTGCAAGTAGCCCACTTCTGGATAGCTTTTTCCATTTTTCAAATCTCACTGGGAAGTGTGGAGGGAATGACTTGCCTGGCCTTGGAAATTTCAAAAAAATGGGGGGATTATTGACACCATATGGGGATTAATGTTCATGATACAAATGGACATCAGTAATATGTATGTGCATTACATTCCTGCAGAATTTTACAGCAAAATGGCATCTTTACATGAATGGCTCTTTTTATCATTCTCCCTTTTCAAGTGCTATCGAATACAGTTGTTGGGAAAGTAAAAAAAAATTAGGATCCACCTTAATTTGTTTTTCTCACCACAAAAAGTGAGGAAATAATTCAAAAGAGAAAATAAATCAAAGATTATCCTTTCAATGACTTCAGATAGACTCGAATACAACACTGTCAGTATCTTTGCCTGCATTTCACAAATTTGCTAACAGGTGAAGTGGAATGACCCAAATTGTGCAGATGAAGGCTACAGTGAGTTTGAATGCCAGTTTGAATGGGCACTGTTCATTTGAATGGTACATTTTTAAAATTTAATGACGGCTGAATTTTGAAATCGCATGCTTTCAAAAAAATTGAACAATTGTGTTGAATTAACGAATACTGATCTGCACATCCATTCATATTTGCACAAAAAAGAGTGATGTTTCATTAATTTGGCAGCCAAATCCTATTTAACTGGGTGGGAAAACCTGTTGCAACTTGCTACATTTTGTCCATCATGGTTGGCTCTAGCTGTCCCACATTAGGATAAACAAAATTACCAAAACAAAAAAAATACTCCTCCGTGCAAGCAGAAGTATAAAAATATTTGCTAATGTCACTTAATCTGAATGCCAGTACAACCAAAGGAAAGCGTTTCTATCTGTGTAATGAAATCAACCCAAAATGATGTCAAGCATCAGCAAGTATGTATATTCAGATGGACTTACTTGCGGCAGCAAACCTCGTATCTCCATGTACTGCACATTATCGTGAAGGAACTCTGTCATAGCTTGCCAAAGGTAAGCATCAAAAACATCAACATGGAATATTAAATCATTCACTGGCTTAAGGCAAGATTCAAATTTCTGCCATGCAATGGTAGAATTGGGATACATCTTCCTTGGATCATCCTCTGTCCACATGGACATCTTCCTGAAAATCCTGTAAGTAAAAAGCAAACTCTATGGCAATAAAATTACATGTGCTTGAAAAAACGGTACCAGCTCAACTGATGTTTCATACATTCTTACAAATACATAAATCTTAATGTTTAAATTGGCTATAAAAAGACTGTAAAGATGTGCATCAGAAACTCAATTCAATGTGACAGTTTCAGGCAAATCTCCAAATCTGATCTGAATTGAATAGCCTTGGCTCTCATCCGACTGCCTTCATGCATGGCACAATTCAAATCCTATCCAAAATTGACAAGAAGTCCTGAATCCAGTCTCAATCCTCAAAATCCAAACTTACATGTACATGACAGTGACTCTGTGTAATTTCCAGTATAGTACCAAATTGGTTACAACAATCAAAATTTTAAGAGGTTATAGTGTTCTCTCATGATGTAAATAGTGAAAACCAACTCGAAAGCTGAATCTAGGTAAACTACACGCCTCACTCATGCATGTCTATGCCTCCTTCCTTTTGACTTATAACCAGGGTTCTACTGTATTTCTCCACGCTGAAGGACAAGGTCACTCACCATCCATTCAACAGTGACATCATTGCCAGTGGTAATGTGTATAATGGCAGGACAATCCCAAACTGTGCTTTAGTCTTGGGAGTATTATAAACATTACTGGATTGTGGCAATGCCTTGTCAAGTGCCCTACCCGCAGGGTTATAATAGACAAATGCAGAAGAATTGCAAAATATCATGCCAAGTTTTGGTTACTACGAGTGAAAAAACTCACAAAGTTACCACAGCAACATTTAATAACAGTTTCACGTTTCTATACATCAGTTAGCAAAAAGTGGAGACATTCAAAAATGTTTACGTTCAGATTACTGTTGGATTTTCATGAGCGTATATGCAGCTCTGATATGAAACAATATATCATAAAAATGACTGGTGTGGTATAACCAACTGTTAATGCCAATTGGACAGTTGCATCTATTTTGAAATGTGTGGGACACATCTACAATAGTTGGTCAACTCCACAGAGTCACACATTGTTGTAGGGATGGGATCTGCCTATTAAAAAAAAATAACAAAACCAGCAAACAGAGTGAATTGGTTTATTAATCTTTTTGCAATTATTCCAATTGCAAAACATGAACTAGCTAGTGAGGTGCAAACATCTGTACAACTCTCATGGGAAGTAGATGGTCCAAAGAAAGATGGGACAAATATCACAATGGCTTTGGCTGCTCAGCAGTAAATAATACACATATTGAGTGAAATACTTTATAGTGTCAAGTACGTGCCATTTAAAATACTCCCAGAGCTTACAAATCTACACCAATGGGTTCTGGTGGATTTGCAATGGCAACAATGGGGTAGCACATTATAGACCAACTGGAAAAACGAAAACAGCATGCATGAGCTTTTATACATGAGCAAGAACCACATATACTTCATCAGATGCACTGAGTAGGGACGCTTATGGATTTTGCAATATTTCAGCAAGGTAATTATAAATCTTATATAGGAAGGTAGCTCCAATATGGGCTACATGAAATTATTCTAATGGGTTTCACAAATATACATGTATGTTTATAGGGGGAGGCTTCCTGTGTAATTATGTAAAAGTTATTTTGGAGAAATAATGGAAGATCCCTAAGAAAAATGCCCAACAAAACAGAAGTCAGCCTTACCATTTATCAAAAACATTTGCCCCATACTTTTCCCGAGCAAGAGCAATACTTTGCCACAAATCACAGCATGAAGGATCTTTTACTTTCGGGGGTACACTGAAGAACTCCAACTGCAAGGTTTCACTGGCATCAGTTGAAACACAGAAGTACAAGTTTTCCAAGTAGGTAGCATTCTTTATAACCCAGCTCAGACTAGTGATTGAAGCGTCATGCACATGCAAAGCTGCACCTGAGGAAAGAGACAAATTGGCCTGTTATCAATATTAAATCATGTGGTATGTAAATATCAAGTGAATTTTGGTAGGGCTACAAAAGATAGGCTGCCAAAATGTGATGTGGCAATGATATGTACTGGTTGCCAGATTTAGGGGAATTCATATACCACTAAGTGATACAATTGTCAGAAATGCAAATTGTTAGGTCAGCAGAAGTTTGAGTTTTTTAATCTTTAAAAATGCATATAGTTATAATTAACCATGAGTTCCCTCATCTTCGTTTTGGTGGCAGGTGACAGAGTGGCAGGTGACAGAGTAAATTCAGGACTTCATTTGAACATTTGTGTACATAGAAATCATGTAAAAAGAAAAACAGAAGTGCCTCATTATTCAAAATTAGTAACGGCGACCTTTTTAAATTCTATGGTTCTCACTTCCGACGGACCGTATTTTTCGCTCCAAACCTAAAAATAACCCAATTTTTCCACCGACCCTGCTGAGAGGACCATGCCAATAAAAAATAGCTTATGAGGACCTGTATAAAAACAGCACTGAAAATATACATGTACGATACAATTTTGCCCAAACATGAACGCAGTGAGTCAAAATGCATGGTACAACATCACCACCAGATTGAGTGGTACCGTACCACACCCAATGTACTGCATGTATGGATCAAGCGCCAAAAATCAAAACATACATGCACCATGTACATAAGCACTGCACACACGAAACGTGTACTGTGTCTTGTTGCTCAGACCAATGAAGTACATGTATAGTGTTGGGAACAAATAAAAATATTTCTCTGCACTCAGAAACAAAGATGCTCATGGTACTCAATATAATAGTTACAAGCACACATGGTGCACTTTGCCTGGTTTATTCAGTCATCTGTATGGCAGCAGCATAGAATTTTTTTTATGAATTACATTTTTTGGACCGATCGACCCTCCCTCAAATGAAAACAGGTATGAGAAAAAGAATATAAAAAGGGTAGTTAAATTGATGTGAACTTGGTTTCAACATTCTTGGTCTTCATGTCTTTCAAAACCTGGACCAATGATGTCAGGTTTGCTGTAATCACTTGAAAAATTAGTAGACATGATGACACTCAAGCAAACAATGCAAGTTCCAGGCTGTTGTTGTCGGACAGGAAGGTACAATAAAAAGACGTTTAATTTTCAAAAATCACTAAAAGTCATGAAAGATATAATCTTGACTTTCCATTAGGTGATAGAATAAACATTGCATCGATTGTCCAAGTTATTTGGCTAGCCAGCATGACCCACCAATAATAAAATATACACTAACAGTAGTCTGTTACTCAAAAAAAGATATCTGCCTGCCTGGACTGCTATATAACTGTCCTTTTCCTTGGCATGCAACAACACTGGCAAACTCTGACGCTGCACTCAAAAAAAAGTATCAAACACAACTGCTACCAACTGAAGTGTTTTGAATTTCAATTCAAGCAATTAAACTAAAACTGGATAATACAAGAACTTACAAATTTGAATAAGACAAACAAGATACATACACCCCAAACAAAACAACAGAATAATATGTAAAATCTTGAAATAAAAATAGGGCTTATTTATATTCACCAGTACCATTATCTGAAAATCTCCAACAGCCACATTTAACTTAACATTAAAACATCTTTGTCAAGCCATGGAGGAAGGACACAGGAGTTACAACTCTAGCACATCAAAGTGCTCAATGATCATTGCCACTCGGTCAGATGAACAATAGTAAACATTCCAAAAATGCCTGATTGCCTGCAATGTTGGTGATGTTTTCTTGCAATTAACTACAACTTATTGCAGTGACAGGAAATAGAAAGAAAAAATACCTGTCATTAAAGTTACTTTTACCATCATAAATAATCTTTTTTTTTTTTTTGGATTTTGATGCACTTTTTGTTTGTAATTTGATTTTGTCACTCCAAAACATCAGTTTTCAAAGTCTTTGTACGAATTTGGTTAAGACTGGCCAACAACATGTTGACCACCACAGGACAGCTGAGTTCACAGGAAACAAAATGCTTTATTTAATCAGGAGTTATGAGATTTCATAAAATGCCTTTTTGTGTAAATTTGTGTAAAAATGATTCGAATAAAACACAAAATCTTGTAAACAACTTGGCTATTCATTTCCAAAATGAGTCCAGAAGAAAGCGTTCGATAAGGGCAATAACTACACATGAACACTTCGGGTACACAGCCCAATAAAAGCAACTGCGCATGCATTAAATTTGTCAGATCATACCATGCACCAATAAGGACATGAATATTCAACTTCCTATACTGCAGTACACATTTTAAGGATGCAGATTACCAGTGAAAAATTGTGGCTATGATCATGGGGTACAAAAGGGGCTTACGGTTGCAAAACAGGTGGTGCATAGCAAGCATTCACTGGGCTCTTGCTACGGTCATACTGGGCATGCCAGAAAGTGGTAATTGGCCAGATGCTATAGCCCGGGCAGTTCTAACTCCTTCGGTATCCTTCCTCCACGGTCAAGCCAAGTCTTCTGATAAAGACTGTAGACAAAGGACAGTACATCTGAAAGCGGCTATTTATCACTTACATCAAAAACTGATTAATTTAATGTGTACAGAGTGCAATGATTCAACAGTAAATCACAGCATGTAAACTTTACACAAAAACAGAAGTCTGAATGCCTTCATAATTCAAAGCAACTGAGAGCTAGCATATTCACAGAGACTTACTTGTCAATGAGGGACATACGTGTATACCAAAAGGCATTGCCACATATCTTGCATCTTAAATTTTAAAATACTCATCTGGGAAATGCTGTTAAGCTCACAAGTTAAATTTGCTGTTAATCATCAAACTAGTTTTGCCAACTTTAGAAAATGTTGAGTAAAGACATAGGTCATTTTTCAGTGCCATCAATGGAGCCCTTACGCAGCATACTGAGGCCAATTGGGTCATTGACTAATACCAGGAACAGTGAACAGAGTGTTAGGCACTGCTGAGGATAGCATGATAACAGGTTTCCACTTAGATCATCAGTCGAGTTATGGCACTGATATGTTTATTCCTTTATGCGATGCACCTACCATGTCCAATCTTGGCTGAAAACTGGATATTGATTTTACATACATTTCCTCAACATGCGTATACACACCTGACCTTTACAACTTAACCATAGCAACAAGGAAGGGCGCTATGAAGCAGCTGAACGGTGAACCAACAAATCCGGTCTCTGTGACTCCCACAGCCTAACTCCGAAACTCAGCATACCTCATGTGATCAGATGGACACACAGCACCAAATGATTTAACTTTTTTGTCTTTTGTAACACGAGCACACAATTGTCTTCATCAGCTTTGTGTTAGCAAGGGGCCAGGTAGCCTTCATCACTGAGTTACACAATAGTAAATTACTTTCTAAAATATTTACTGAAAATAATAAAATTTCTTAATGAAGATTATACTTTAATGTGTTAAAGCAATTTATCACCAACGCACACATTCCCAGTAAACAACAAAGTGCTGCAAAAACGGAATGAAGAGACCATTTAATATGCAAATACAATATACATACCCAATTATAAAGCATCTGTCTGAAAAAAGATGCCACTGTCTGGAGCCCTAAATCACTATGTTGTACTACAATAGTAGGCACTATTTATCTTAAAACGTATAAACTGAATTCATGCTAAATGCATTTGTGACTTGATATGGTCTTATTATAAGACATGATAAAGCATGTACAATTTCAAATGTTAAAAAAGTGCACTGTTCGGTAAGATTATCGTTTAGTTTTCATGCACTTAGAAGTAGAAAGGTGCTCAAAAAATGTTCCCAAGTAAATTTATGTCATGCCAACTTAAGGCTACCATCCAATTTTATTAATATCTGTTCACTTGTCCAAATGTCACACAGCATACCCCAACCTCATAAGACGGACCCAAGTACATGTATAATGTGATACAAGGGCTACTGATTTGATTTCCTTTCAGATATAGTGTAACTATGTTATCTATTCACCCACATTTATAGTTTCAGTAGCTACTGACAGATTTTAAGAGACAGATTTTTAGGGAAAGCTCTAACATTTCACAGTACATTCCCAACAAGTGAAGACTGCCTTGCCATATTTCAAGCTACTTATACGTAAGAAACTACTCAACCCTACAGTGCTGTACTTTACATGTAATGTACATAGTACACTAAGGCAATTTAGGGTGGGACATGTGGAGTACATTTAACTAACCCCTCATTGAAAGACAGTATGTGGTGCATGAGCAGGACTGGTCAGAGTCCAGTGAGACCTAACAACAGACTTCAAAATATCCACTTCATCACGTATTCCTCGCACATCACGGCGCAGGCAGTTGAAATGGCTGTGCACGGACTCTGCCCCTTGTTCACCATGAAATCCAAGACCAAAGTGCCATTTCCTTATCCATGGGACTACATGTTCCTCTAGTATGTGCATTTTAGGCGTTATTGTTTCCAATGGAAACTCTGCCCGGAAGAATTTCAAATACTCCTTAACTGCCTGATCTAGATATATAAAAATTGAAAATAGGAAAGTTAATGAATTGAATTGCATTATGATTGTTTACAATTGGCTAAGTTTAATCTTTAAGTAACACAATTATGCACTTTTTCATCCAAGTGTAAAACTTTGCACCAATATTTATATTCATGACAATGGAGCCATTGCAAACTCGCCCTTTTAGGGACATGGCAGCCACTTAAGAGTTGAGAGCTCATTATCAAATTTCTAAGACACTTAAATTGAGAACACTTTTGGGGTGTGGGGGCCATTTAAAAAATGGGGGCCCTCATTAAACCAGTGTGCCCACCATACCACATTGTGACCCCCTAAACCCACCTTCTTCTTTTTAGGGGTGTGGCTGTCATTTAAAACTTTTTGAGAGGAGCACTAAAACAGTGTTGGAGCAAATTCCATGTCATCAAAGGTTCATGCCAAGGTTTTGAACCTCCCGGTCTAGATTCTATATGCAACGTTAAATACTGAGGTTAATAGTCGTCGATGATCATCACAAATCACTTGTATGAAGAACTGTGTCTCCATCTGCAAATCAGAACATTCATTTGCAGAGTATTGTGACTGCCTAGCACTGAAATACAAGTTCCAATGTGACAACAAATTTTGATTGCGGTCTAGAAATGTTTAAAGATTGGTTGTCTTCCATAATGGCACACACATCAGTACAAATCTAAACAGTTCAACTTAAAAGAGGGATTTCTGAACCCGTTTGGCTGCAAAATGCCTTTGGGATCAACTGGTGTTATTTAATTGGTTGACAATTGTGAAAATGTTATCAAGCATTTAAAGGCAAGTACCTCAAATGGAGGTGAAAAAGAATACAAGTGGAGGTGAAACTAAATATTAGTATATTAGTAAATATATATATAATCACACCCTGAAACTGAGAACTCTCTAAAAGCATTTTATCATTATTCCTTTAATTTTGGGGTAAACCAATCCCATTCAAATGAAGCTTTAAGGCCATAAGAATCCTGATAGATACAATGCAGCTGTTCTTATTATGGGAGTAAAGCTGCCTTTGTATGTGTAAATGGACAATGCGGCTTAGCCATTGAAGCCCTCCCCTAAATCCAGTATGACTGATAAAAGAGTACCCTGACCGTCTTTCTACAGGTTTATAGTTGCAGGGGGGTGGAGGACACCTACTGATCAATTGAAATTCCTTTAGATGGGAACGTGGGGTCTACACCACAATAATCATGACCAGTGTCCCCAGGTGATACAATGCCCCACTGTCATGCAGGGAAAATGGCCGCTATGCCCCTTAAGAGATGAGTTTATGATGGCTCCACATTTCCAAAATATTTTCTCATACACATAGAGCAAAGTTTCATGCTTTTATGAAAAGGTGAACAATTGATCACTCTGATAGTACATACCGTACCAGCTGGACACCATGTTAGGCATAAAGTATTGTAGTGGAAAGTTTACCAACTTTCGCAACTTTGAGCATAATCATAAGGATTGCATTACTAGCGTAGTGTGTACATGTCCTGTGACATACGCAGAATGGGCAGAGCGTAGCACTCTGTGTATGTACGTGTAGTAAGCTTGTTGGTTTGTGCATGATCTTTACAAGTGCATAAGTGGGTGGAGCTTGCTCTGAGTTCTGCCAGTGTCAACAAAGCTGTAATGACGCAAGTTCTGGGTGCTCTCACTGTGGCATGTGTTGCCATAGACATGACAGAGCACTGTGTACATTGCTATATGCTAGGTGAAGGCAGACTGTCTCCATGTACATGTAGCAGTGCACAGATTGTGCGGTCCAGCTGTTCACTTGCAGGTGCATTGTAGTAGATTTGGGCGATGTTTTTAGACTGTGAACATTGAGATGTGCAGTGTGACTTGGGTCTAGCATTGGTAATTGGACAACATTGGACATGCATTGCTGATAACGTTCATGAGATGCGACATTGCTTTGTGCATTGCATATAGGAGTTGCACAAGGTGACATTAGTCAGTGCGTTGCTAATTGGCATGATGCAGTGCGATGTTAGCTGTGTATTGCTAGTAGCCTCTCTTCAAGACTACACAAAGCAATAGAGGTTGTAATAAAGCTTTACCCAATACACATTATCCCTAATGACTTAATCAATTACTTATTTATTAATGTCTGAATAAATCACACTGTTGTTTGAGGTTACCAGCAATCTAATTCTCAGGTGTTCTTGTGTACATGTTTTGTCAAACTGGCAGAGAGCATCACAGTCATCATAATTGGTGGTACATGTATATTTCCACCAAAACGGATCTGCTCGCATAGCCTTAAGTCGCTCTGAGTGATCTCTGGACCAAGCAGGAACCCAAGTTTAGGCTAAAGTCAAGACCCGAAATGGTTTAGACTTGACTCCTCAACTTAGGGTAGGCCCAGGGATACCTGGCCTACCCACCACAGCACCTAAAGTCTTCTAGTATTCCCTCTCATTCATTTACCTAATGCATCGATAGCCGAGTCCTCTAAAACCTCTGAGCTGTTGTACATACGGTGACATGTACTAAACAGACGAAATAGTTGTGCATACTTGGCAGCAATTGATGTAGCAGATGGCACTAGAGATGGACATACTTGCTGGGTCTTGGTTACCAATGCATTAGTCAAAAGCTCAATGTTTTCTTCCTGTTAATAAAATTATACAAATACATGAAATATTTTCTTCATATTATCTACAAAGGCAAAGATTACCAAAGTGGTGTGGTGGACATAACTGAAAACAAACCACTCTACACAAAGATGTATTTTCCTATTGCTTCATATAAAATATCCAAGGTATAGATGGCATCTTTCATATTTAATATGTTCACAATAAATAATTCACCTTGCAGCATTTATGTACATGATTTCCAACAAAGCTCTTGCCATCATATGCCTGTCGCTTTACTCGGAACTGTTGAAGTGTGATATCGAGTTGCCCAGCTAGTGGTCCTTGTCCAGGCTTGAGAGCTGCACTGTCACGCAAAGCTTTTGCCTTTTCAAACTGGAAAAAATATAAAAAATGAAAAACAAACATTTCAGACAATGGTTAAGCATTCATTGCTTCATAAGCTGAATTTTCAATAAATCAAAATATCATCAGGCTCATCTAGTTACTAAAACGGGAACTCTAGTCTTTACAACTCATTCACTGAACTGCTGACATTTTGTTAAGGAGTTCAATTTGTTTGCGACAGTCAACAGGCCTGTGTCCTGATGACAGATGCTTAAGTACACATCAGTAGAGCTTTAAATGTGTAATATTATACAAATAATGAAGGTTTTCGAGTGCAATAGTGATAATAATAGAGCCTGCAAGTTGACCCCTGATGGCGACCTTCTTGAACCCTTTGGATAGGAAAGATAACGAGCAGATTTTAGAATTCGTAATATTTTTCTTTCAGTTACTTCTTCAGAAATCCAACTCGGAAAAAGGGCTTTGGAAAATATTTGCTGGTACATGTATATCAGTTTATAGAAACTGAAATATAAACTGACCTAAAAGATCTTGCCAAAAATTGACCAATCACTTCCGAAAATTTACAATACATGCACACCTGTCCAATGAGGCGGCCTCATACACATATGAACTATTTACGGTTTGAAATTTATGGTAGTCTGTTGGTAAAAGCCAATAAATAAAACAGATCAAAATATTTTTTTAATTTATAAGGAAACAAACTTAAAGCAATAATCTACTTTATGTTAAATCAACGGAACATGGAACCCATTGACTACAGTTAGATAAATCTTTGCAATGTTTTACAATCTCGTTTTCACATAAGCATGGGGAGTGAAAACAAACATGCATTAAGGAGACCTAGGTACATGTACGTTATTGCCAGACGTAAAAGGTCGTTAATCAAATTAGTTTTTTACCCATCTCCAGGTGACTCTTCCCAAACATTACTTTAGGAAGACAAAGAGAAAATTCCAACATGAGTGTTTCATGGGGTGGATTCAGTTTGGAATTATTCTTCCAAAAATTATCACGGCACAGTGTAAAATCCCAAAAGGCGGAGAGCGCGAGGGTTCCGGAAGTTTGCTGCATGACCTTTTACTTTCAGGCTCTATTGCATGAGGTGACAGATGAAATGCTTATTTCACGAGGCGAATGCAATTATTCTTACCATTGCACGAATGCAAAATATTCATTATTTGTTTTATAATACACCTGTATGAATCCTCGTCTTCTGAGTACAGCTTGACTGATTAAAACTGAAAGTTGTCCAGTTGTGAATTTGTTAATTTTTAAAGATGATATTCCAAGCTCGTTTAATCATTTGGCAGCATTTCATCGTATTCTTATGTTGGCAGCATCAGCATTATTTACAAAAACAAGTTCTTATAATTATTCGTAGAAATGTGAACAGTGGAGCTTGATCATTCATCATTTTGCTATAAAGAAACGTGTACCACTAGAGGCTGCAGTGCAAACAATCTGGAAGTGTTTGTTATTCTTTTCTACAGCTGTTATAAATTTTTTACACTCTGTATGTACTTCAAGTGCAAGTCCTGTGCATGCTATGTGTTGGTACAAATAATTTAATGCCATGTGATCAACGATCCACTAATCAGATGACAGGGATTTATGCAGGTGTTGTATAACATAAGAAAGCACATACAGAAACAATGTGTGGCATCATTAGTATACTACTACTTGTATATCCTGTAATGATCTTCACTTCCTTGCCATTTTGGGAAAAACTGTCCACAAATTTTCTTTTGTAACAGTGTATTTATTGTGCTAGAAGAGAATAAACTTTGGCATAAAACAGTGCATGAATAAAAGGTTGAAGAGCAGTTAGTATTGAATTCATCACTTCATGCAAACCAGTTGAATTAGTTGTGTATTGGTAGCTTGGCTTTGTCGGGTAATCAGTAACCCATCAGCCTTTTTGTGACTTAACATGCTTCTTCAGATGAACCAGAATCCCCCCTCTTAAAAAAAAAAACACTGGCATGCCCAGAGCAACAAATGCAACAAACTTGTAAACTGTGATTAATACTTTCAATGTAAAATCAACCAAGAAGCATTTTACCAGTTGCTGTTGCTTGTGTACGAGTTCACTCGTTGCAGAGATGTAATCCTCCATGTCAGTACTTTCTTCCTCCGCTGTCAAGATGGTGTCAGTCAGTTGCTCTTCCATCAGTTTGAACTCCTCATCTAAGGCTTTAGCCTTCTGTTCAAAGTGTCTAGCTTGCTTCAAGTCAGATATGAGTGTTTGATACTTTCTACCAAATACCTTTGGATCTCCATCTCCTTTGTCATTTTCAGCAAGCACTGCTGCTGCTTCCATGTCCAGGTCATGACATGCTCCCTCAAAGCTGTTAAAATGTTTAAGGTATAAACCTAGACTGATATGAAGCCCTGGTGGACAAACCTATTGGGAAAGAAACATCAGAAAACCATGACATACATTCAAAGTTAACCATAGCAATGAACAGAAACCAGAGTAAAAGTTTAAAAATGTAATAACTAAGTTCAAACTTGCCTGAGTCAATGGAACAGCAAACATTGGCTCATCAATCACATTGTTGAAGTCTTTTGCTTTAGTAAGATGAGCACCATGAGCTCTGAATCTGTGAAGGTCAAGGCTCAAAGTTTCTAGAGATCTCTGTTCTACAGGTGATCTTTCTTCAAAGGCCTGCTGCATGTTGTCCTTGGTGATGTTACAGTAGAGGCAGCAGTGACGTCCTGTCAACAGGGTGACATACCCACACACTAAAACTCACGTATTGTCAATGGACCAGAGACTATTTAACAGTGCATCAGTATGCTTTGACACTACACTACAAAGAAGTACAACCAAATGAAATCAATGAAAATAAAAGTGTTGATAAAATCTCTTCAGATCCAGACCCAGATTTAGGGGTGAGGAAGGCAAACCTTTCAGGAATTTCTCTTTGTAACCTTTTATGGCCTTAGTGATGCATGAGGCTAAATTTAGCACTTTTACTTTCCTTTGGGAGAAAAATCCCCAAAATTATTCTTTGCATTAAAAATTGCCATTTTCTTATGGGGGGGTTCTCTCAGCCAACCCACCAATATGCACGACTACTGCCGATGACCAAAAAACAACCTCTCTACATGTACTGCTGGAGACAGGTTGAGTACATGTAGCTTCCAATAATAATCAGTTTCCAGTTTCCTCAACATCACAGAATGTCAGTTCTATTTCTACCTTCATAAAGCAAAATAACCTCATCAAACCTGAAGTTACCATTAGCTCCAGTGATTCCATAAACTCTACAGAGATACTCATAGTCCCCAAACATGAACAGCCTCATGTTGTAGCCCCGCCAAAAGGCCGAGTGAAGTTCAGGAACTTGTATGCGAAAGCGCTGTAGTCCAGTTTTGAGGTTATCCCTTGTGTCTTCTGCTGCAAAGATATTTGTTATGATGGTATGACGCAGCGAGTTTGGATGCTGGACATTGGCTATTTGAATCATTTGCTTGAATGTGCCACCTCCCTTATCACCTCCAATTTTCACCCAAATCTCATCATGTGGTATGTTGCCGTCATGCCATGTCAGCTGTTGATGCCTGTAAAGTATATGTTGAAACAAGATTTCACTGTTTAAAAACAATTCACTTCACGATCCCTAAGTGTTTTTAAATCTTGACTTTCAAAAAAGCAGATCTAATGAATTTGAAAATTGAAACATTCAATTGCTTTGCACCAGAAATGTAGTCTGTATACACTGTGGTATTGAAGACGCTGCTTAGAGCCTACATGCAAACAGATGTACATGTAGGGGCAACACTGCATGCATGTTATGCTGCTGAAATGCAACTGACATGTAAATTTATGGAACATGATCATGCAAGTATTTGTACTTTCTAATTACTAAACCTGTAAACTAAAAAGGTATGCCAAACACAAGGAACAGTGATATCGCTTGTCATGAATCCCTCAACCAGCAACTTGTCAAGAGACAGTTGAACATTAACAATTTGTTAAACCATGACTTACATGTATTTTGGCATTTTTCAAATATCAGATTTTAAAGCCGTTCACACGATCATTATATACCATTTATCTTTCAAGAGATATGAAGTTGATCTTTGTCAAAATGTAAAATGCAACTGTATTTCAGATTACAGGAACAATGTGATTTTGTAAAGGGTCATTATTAAATCTGGGGTCCAGTTTTCTTCAAGTTAACGACAAATTCTACAGCCAAAAGTGACTGCATAAGCAATTTTCATGCCGAACAAATATAGTTCAAAAGTAATTACAATATTTCCATGTTAAATTACACAGGTCACGTATAACAGGGACACAAAAATGTCTCCTTCAGACAACAAATTTGCAGAATGACCCTAAAAATACATATTCCAAGTACATGTACAAATTTCAGCAAATATCAATTGTGCATTGAACAGATTACCCAGAACTTATGCATCCGACTGGCCTAAATACACGTAAATAACATTTACTGAGAACAAATTTCCAGGTTTCATTGATGAAATTTACTTACTTTTGATATTGATCCAGTTGTTGTTTGACCTTGGTGACAAGACACTTCACACCAACATAGGGAGCTTGTTTAATGATAACTCCTCCATTGATTTCATCCGGGAAGGAAAGAAGCAAGTTTTCAGTGAGGATGTTTTCGGCAATGACTTCTTTCTGTTGGTTGCGCAAAGCTTGTTCACCTTCAGTCAAAATGTTATAACCTTTTAACCATTTCTTTAAAACTCTGATACGTGTCCAAGAGATTCCAAGATGTGTTTTGACAGCAAGGAGCTTCATTGGTGGAATTCTAATAGTGTTCAACTTCAAGTCTTTCAAGATACTCTGTAGTTCATCTTTCATGCTGGAAAGCTTTAGCTCATCCTGTTGCTGCATCTCTTTAGCATCCATACTAAGAAGACAACGGATCTTATCTAGAATTTTAGAGCGCTGCCGAACACAACCAGAGGAGGCATCTTGACTACTTTTCCGAGGCTGGGGAACACAAACTGCTGTCAGAGGCTGGAATATAAGAAAGAGATTACTTCAAACTGCAACATCAAAAATTGCAACAGGGTTTGAACTAACCCAACACCTTGGTGCTGTTAGCACTGGGGTCCCAACGAACAGTCCCTGGATGCTGTCTGTTGAATACATTCTTGGCACAAAAAATAACCCCTGGACCATTCTCTCACTCCTCTTATTGAAAGAGACCATTTGGGATAGTTAAATTGGGAAATGAAACGGAGAAATACTCTACTCTGAAAACTCAGGCAGTCAGATTTTATTCTTTTCAGTTGTTCTAAGCTTCCCTGAAGCATTTGGCACCAGTATAGTACACTGGTATTCACTGCGGAAAATGTAATACTGTGAACAATAATGCAATAAGGCTTATAAGCAGGAAATAAGTAACTCCCCAAGCACTATTTGAATCACAGAGAGGATGAATGGATCCCTTGATGACAAAGCACATCCGGGTGTAAAGTTGTCATGCAGGCATCAATGGAAATTATCTTGAACATCTCTTAATCTCTTGAATTATCTCTTGAACAACTTTTTTCCATTTTTTGAGATCGATTTTGAGTGCTGTGCTCGTCACTCATCAAAGGGTGATTTACCGTATGAGCACGGCTGGGTTATGGATGCATTTGCCAGCAAACATGCCGGCAGTTCACGCCCATGTGCGCGGTTTCCTCTTTCCAAGCAGCACCCTAGAGGGTATAAATTTCTCATGCTTCTCCAACACTTGAATTATTTTCTCTGACACAAAATCCTTATATGATCCCCAAATTCCCATCAATAGCCCATGGCCCCTGGTCCCTAACGTTAGACATGGTGGTCCAGCATCTACATACATTTGTATTTCTATCCCTGTTACATAAATTATATACATGTATGTACATTTCATCTATTCAGGGATAAACATAAAAAAATACCATATAAGCTGAAAAAGACTTACCAGACCTCCAGTCTTATATTTGACTGTGAAACCATCTTCAGATTGGGCTAGCTTTGTTCTCAATATGTGTGTGCCCAACTCTTCCATTTGGGAGGTCACAGGAGCATTCAGGGACCGGTGTAAGATGCGAACTACCTCACTAGGTGGCTTAGACATTGATGCATATCCATGATCATGCAGAAAAACAGAAGGATTTAACTGTAGAGGTGGCATACCTCTACAAACATGTGACTTTGTATTTCCTAAACTAACAAGTACATTGCACACAGTGCATTGCATTGGTAGTGATGAGTATAAGGAAGCAAAGTAGTTTCTTGGGGAAGTGACACTCTTGTAGTTCACTGGTGCTTGACAGGTTGGGCAAGGAACAACAGATAGACCTGCTGTTTCAAAGTGTACAATCAAGCACTTACAACAAAATAAATGCATACAGGAAGTTTCCAAAGCATTGTCGAGCAACTGGTTGCAAAGTCTGCATTCTACATTAGCAGTATCTGATAATGCCACAAACTGGCCAATTTTATCCCTGTCGACTGAAGGGGAAGGCGGAAGGCTGTTGAGATATTCTGAATAGGCTGGAGGTACTCTTGGCCGACCAGACCTTGTCACACACTTTTTCCTTCGTCCAGGTCTTGACTGCTGACTGAATTTTGTACACACAAAGCAACTACCAGTCCTAGGATGCTTTGGCCAATTAGTGGCAGTTCTAGTATTTGAATGAAACAGGAAGCAGTAGCATGAATGACACATATTTGGTGGGTGAATGTTGCCTTCATCTTCGTGGACATTCACCTGAAATATCTGCAATATTTTCAGGGCATAGTCACTACATCTTTTAGGAGGTTTAACTGATGATGTACATCTTTCACCACATAATCTACATAATTTTTCAAGGACTTTGGTGTGCTGGTCCATCATAGAAGATATCCTGTAAACAGAAAGGGGAAAAATATTATTTTTCTGGTATGGTAAGGAAACCAAAACCCTTAACATCAGGTAAAACTTTCTATAAACATTCAATAAAGGTCTCAAATATATAAACCATTAACATTCCGGCTGGAATTTCCAAAGATTTCAGATTTTATTTCCTTGTCATGGTTGGTAATTACATGTCAAATGTATCCCTTCCTCATATTCAACATGTACTTACTACCAGCATGACCAGTAGCATTCACATGAACATGTGTTTAATAGACCATTGCACCACTTCTTAAAACTAACACAATACATGTACTTATAAGATAAACAAGGTTTTGACATTTAATCACATGTACATTTAATACTTACGGGTGTATCTACATGACGATTTCCTTTCCGGTAAGTTTTTGTATTAACTTTAATTTCAGGTCACTTTTTTAGGCTTAAATGTTTAAACTAGATTGGCAAAGCCACCACGGCTTGCTGCTTGTTATGAATTTGAATTTCTTTCCTGTAACAACAGCTTATGTTAAGAGACATCCAAATTTTTTTCAAAATTGGTTGACATACGACTTCAATACAGATGTACAAGATATTTTATCGACCTTAGCAATAAAATTCATTATACTCTAGCAGAAAAAACCTAGTTAGTGCTGTGTACAGAAAGTGTGTTGAAAGGTGCCTGTCGTTTAAAGTAAATCAACAAAGACCACCAACAAGGGAGATATGGGTGCAAAGGCTTCACAGTTCTTTCCAGGAGAGAGGAATGCTATCATCCCATCCATCTCCTACTCCACCCCTCCCCATCATTCTCTTCACTTCTTACTCTGGCTGTCCCATCATCCCACTAATCCAGCCCAACCATTACGCCAACCTCATCCAGCATTTCATCCATGTGTACATGTACCTTGTCCCCATGATCCTCCTTTTACAGGTACACCTCCCCCAACAAACATCCGAATCTGTCATTTGGAGTCCCCCCCATCCCCTACAATTGACCACATACTGTGCATGTACAACGTACATAAACGTTTGTATGTGTCTGAACACTGTCTATACATACATACATGTACATAACAGGAGTGCTCAGTACATGTACATATGTACTGTACATGTATGTACTACAGAGCAAGTACGCAATTCAACTCAAAACATTAACATTCAACTTTTATAATTTTTTCATTAAATTCATAAGTTCCTAAGCATTAATCCATATAAGACTATTTAAACACTGATGGAATTCCAAGAGGAAGCAAACAAGCACTCAATGGCACATTTGAACACCTGTGGACCTGCAAGGAAAAACTTTAACATTTGAGAACGGCCAGACACAATGATGGATGGACGGACAGAAGACAGAAATGGGTATTACATACATTGTAAGCTCGCATTTGCTTCGCAGCTTGCCAAAAATGGAAGATACTGAGAAGTTTTGAATTTCTAAATCACTGGTTTTGGAGTATGGAGTACATCAATAAATCTCAAGTAGCTACAAGAATTCAAACCCACACCTACATGTGAAACAATGCATGTAATTCCATTATTTTTAATGTTATCTGGTCATGTCTAACGTGTATGCACAAATACAAGTTCTTTACCCATTCAATTACCAAAGTTACCACAGACGATCAACATTTTAATGTTTACGAAAAGATTTTCACAAGCCCAATCTTGCATATGTATATATGGACAACTGTGCATGTATTACAATGTACCTACATTAGACGTTTTTCTAAAGATACAAGTTTACATCCGATTTGACTGACTTCAAATATGTATATCTGTTACTACATGTAATTCAAATCATTGTGTTGGAAAAATACTGTACACAAAGGTTTTTACTAGTCACCCACCCCCATCTCCATAAAAAGAGGATTTGTTACTCTCAGAAATACCGGTATTGAAATAAAGACTTCTGAAGGCAGTCTCAAAAGTATGTTTATTTTGAGGGATGGATAAAGAAAACAATTCCTTAGAATGGTCAAACTGTACAAGATCTACACCACTGAGAAGTTCATTGGTTTATTTTGTCACCATTTGCATTCCTACTGAATACATGCATATGAAATGACCCTGTGTGAACGCACATAAAGCACTATAAATACTGATTCACCAAGTTAATCAAGATTTACACACAAGTGAAATACATACATGTACATGTACCGGTACATTTATACACCTGGTTGATATATTAGCATTAGGTCCAGAAACATGGGTACAGTACAGTTTACTATAAAATTGTTCATACCCCTTATAAATTTTAGCTTTTTTTTTTTTTTAATGACAGGAGGGCACATAATATTTAGGCCATACTTTTAGCTGTCATGGTTTTACCTCATTCGCACAACAAATAGAATACTTTACTGTTTAAATTCTGACATGCTCAGAATTATTCACACCATTCTGCATGTCATGATATTTGGCCACATTCATCCGAAATACACATGCCCCAGACATTCCTAAGATTCTGCATATTGTTTTGACTATATGCAACAATGCATCCATCCTCTAGGAATATTGTATGTCATCTTTTGCAATTAATTTGTGGGCTGTCATTGTCAATACTCTGCTTCTAAAGTATAAATTGAAGTGCAATCGTGGGGTTTTCCTCAGTTGTTGTGAACATGGTGACAACTACACAACTTAACAAGGATCTCCGCATGAGCACTGTAAAGTGCTGTAAAGCAAATATCCGCCCTGCTCTCAGGTTCAAATTGGCAGTGCTGCCCAGCACGGATTTTCAATGAAAATGAATTGAAATAATACTGAAAATGTACCAATTTGATCGTATTTCAAGCATCAGAAAGCGCTGAGAATGTCTAGCTAGCATTGTTACGAGACCTGGAGGTGAAATTATGGGATATAATGTAGTCTGCCCCGAGGCAGTGTGCACATGTTCGTAGTCTTGGCTCAAGACCAGCCGAACAGCGGTATCAATAGAAGGTGCAAATCCAGTCTGGCTATGAGCAGCGACAGCTCCACTCATTGCAATCCAAAAATTTACCCGGCACTAAAACCACATGTAGCTAGAAGATTGCCCATCACAAAAGGCAAATTTTGTTTTGTTAAACCACGGTTATACATCACACTAGAATGGTCTTATATGTCTAATACACGTATATGCATACGTGTATTTTATTGCAAGATTAATTACAACACTCTAACAAACTGAAACACTTGAACAGTCAAATAGATATTAAATTACAAGGAAAATTATTGATTGTGATGTTCTTCATTGACGTGTGTTTTTGTTTTTGGGGGTGGGGAAGGAGAAATCTAGGATTTACAATAAACTGGTTTTCAGAGAAACCTTGGATTCGTAAAGCAACTGGTTGAATTTCAAGACATTATTTGAACTATTCCATTGAAAAGTACTGAAAAGATTAAAGAGAAGATGAGAGTAGACAACGGCATGAGAATTTTACGATTGCAGCAGAAACAGCTATCAGAGTATACATGTGTTCCGTGAGCATAGTTGGGTGCACGAACAGAAGTTTAATAACCCACAGGTCTCTGTCATGGTCAGAGTGAAGAGAGTAGCACATACGAACAGACACAGTGCGTAAATGTTCCCCACAAAGTGCACATCTCTGACAATAACTGGCTTGTAATACCACCACAGCTTTCCACCCTCGTAGCCAAGATTACACAATTACAATTCAGTACACAAAACACGATAGGAAAGATGATCGTAATCCATCAGTTTTTGTAGGTCGGTAACCTCACCAGTGCGCTCAACACGTGAATGATACATGTGCGCTTGTAGCATATCACATGATTAATTCGTGACCAATAAAAATTCACCATCGATGACCACAGTATGCCACATCTACATGTACATACATATACATGAATTTGTGTCACCTTTAGGTATACAGGGGTGACCTTAATTTTGGGTGGGGGGTCAAAATCACAATATTTCAGTGACTGACGACTGCTTAAATGTAGCTCTTTTTCAGCAGAGAGTTCCCTTTGAATTTACATGTAAGTGTTTATTCTTAAGTGCAAGAGTTTTCTCGTGATTAAAAACTAGTTAAGTATTAAATGATGTACATGGCAGCATACTTGTAATGTACATTTATCACAGATGGTTACTGTAACTATACAACACATGTACAATGTACATGTATTTATGTCAAGTGTGGACAAATGTGCCTGTGAAATTCCTACCTTTTGGCAACAGCTTGATCAGTTGAAACACCTGGCTCTTTTCGATCCAGTCTTTGGACTGGAAGAAATGTTGTGCTGGAGGAAACGGAGCACCATGCAAAGCAGCAGCATATTCCTTGTCTTTTTCGGTCATGAGATACTCATTCACTCTGAACTCTTTAGCACTGAGTGACAGATTGCCTCCAGTTCGCTGATTGCCCTCTTTTTGTAGAACTGCTCGCCTTTTAACAAGAAATGTCTTGGAAGAGATGTGATACAAATACATGTACATGTATATATCCCAGTACAAATGTATGCTTGACCATGTTGACCCTACAGTCCTCATACAGACCATAGGTACATGTACACGTGCATACATGGAATACTCAAATATCAACCCTAAGTTGTACCAATTCCATGCATACATGTACATGTACCTCAGTGGATACACATGAATCTAGTAACAATTCACTAGAAATTTCCAACAGCCCCCTTTAACAGTAGAAAGTATTGTGTACGGTTTGGTGCACAGCAACTGTCATGGAACATTGGCCCCACAGTAGTTATCACCAGGTACCAGGAGGGGCCACTGCAAATGACCAGTTTTGTCTTGATACATGTATCACCTTACTTCCAAAAAAATGATTACAAGTTTGTGCGCAATAACCATACCGGTAATTCTATAGCCATGTATCATATTAAATGTGAACTACCACAAAATTAGTCAGAATGCATAGCACAGAGTTCCTTTGAATTCAAAGTCAAAATTTATGTAAATTTATTAATTTATTTAAAAACTGTTTTCAATACCCAAAACAAATTCTTTGTACCTGCAATGATTCTTGTGAAGAATATGTCATCGCTGACAGACAACAAATCAAAGACATCCATCTCTTCAGAGGCATTGTTAAACAGACCTGCAAGGTGAAGATAGGTATTGAAAAGGCTGGTCGTAATTCAAACCTCTTAACGTCAAAATAAAAGTTATACATTTTGGGGGGTCACAAACATTTTGAATGCTCAAGGCAAACTTTAGGGTGGTTAAGCTTAACCCATTATGTTAGACTTTTGAACTTATGCTTTGAAACTGGTACTGTTGTGCTGATTCATTTTGGCTATATAAATGTATACGCTGTAAGTTGTACAGTGTACCTGTAGCACACAGTACAGTATGAGGAGGCATTGTCCGGATATCCAGTCAAGTGGTACCATTCAAAATTTGATATAATTTCTTAAATTGGTAATCATTTTTTCACAAAAATAAATTACATGTACTAAAATAATCCAACCGGGAGGTACATGTACATGTACGTGAGATTTTATAGTACATACATTAATGACTGTTACAAAAGATTTCTCAACACGTTTACCAATCTGCTGCCCTGAGACATGTGAGAGAGACACAACAGAAATGTCAGCATCAACTTGAAATTCAAGTATTATCTGAAGATTTCCTTCTGTGTTTTAAGTCAAAATCCTGAGCACTTGACTGACTTCAGAGAAATTGTTTAGAGACTTGAATCTTTAAAATGAGGTAAATAAACAAACAGATGTACAAGCTCTTATTCAATTCAATGCAAGCACACACTCACACAAGTGTGTATTTGCCTGCAACCAGGGACCTCCTATTGTTCCTCTTTTGTTTGTACTTTAACTTTCTTTAGAAGACCACCCATATGTTTTGTACACAGTTGTCAATCAGGGACCCTCTGTCAATCGGGGACCTTATTGTCCTCTATTGTTCAGGGTCCCAAATTGAATGCAGAAACAAACTCACAGACACAGATGCTTCTGCTTGTATGCAGTAATGTATCCTTTATTTGGGGATTTGTTTTGCTACATGTATGTGTATCATTCAAAAGGCTTGTTTAATTTTTTTAGTTTACTGCTTGGAGATATTTTTTTTAAAAGCCAAAAAGTCTATTCAATTTTAACACTCAAACTAAAGCACAGCTGGTATACATAATAGGATGTTCCAGAGTGCCTGGATATTAAATGCACAAGCGAGGTTGATTTGCAGATCAAAATGTGGACCTCCCAAAAAGCCTTTTCTTGTCTTCAAATAGTGCTGGTGGTCTAGTTTATTAAAAATACGTATCTGTGCCAGCACATTCTGGAATTTAAGTTCTCCATCTCTAAAAAAAGTATTCAGTTTATCCTAAAATTGGACAAATCAACAGATATGAGTAAAGTGCTAGCAAAAGAAATGTGCCAAAGCCATGCTGGATAATACCCCTCTCCTCTCGACACGGAATTGCCAGGAGTCCCTTAACTTTTATCTAATTTGTGGACACCCTTTGTCCGTCTACTTTTAGTCCACCTGTTAACACATAATACATTCTACAAAAAATAGACGGGAACAAACTGCTGCAAATTTTAGAAGAGCCCATTGGTACATACAGTATCTTATTGCTCTGTCCGTGTATTAGATATGTCTTGACACGAAACAGCCGTTGAGACAATAAGGGGTCAAGTGATGTAATGTTCAACGACCTTATGGCGACTGTGAGAGCGAGCCTGTGAGATTGAATGGGTGAAAGCAAAAAGACTGGAAAATACCAGAACCATGTGAGTGAAATCTTTCAATAAATGGCGCTCGGAAAGCGGAGAGGCTAAGGATATTCTCTGTGTGCAAAAGAAATTGTGCCCACGATGATAAGTGGGTGCACTGAAAATTTTCAGTATGCCGACACGAAATTGCGTATGTATACGGATGCGTGGCTAAGGATGGAGCGGGAGTGAGCCCATGCCACACTAGTGGGGCTACGCCCTGGGGATCTACAAAATAACGTTGCGGGGTTCCCAAACCAAACAGATCCCAACCGTGTTTGGCATTAGCCAGCAATCGGGAGTTAATTGCTGTAGCCTCGTAAGTAGAGTAATAAATGAATGGCCAAAATCAAAACCAAAATTTCACAGACTTCTACGAATTGGAAATCATCCAAAGTAATACATCGGTGATTTGATGGGGTGAGTGATTCATACACGCAAAAGGGATTTTTGCCCCACTTATTGAATGGACCCCTGTGGGGCTGGGCCTAGGATTCGGAGGGAGTCCAGTAGACTGGCCCCCAGTCGGGGGGGGGGGTTGTTCATTACCATTAGCACCCTGTTCCTATAATAAGGAAACAAAGTCCAGTAGTCCACTTTCTCAAACTAACATTTTTACTTTAAGGAACCATTAGTCAATCCTAATAGGCCTAGTTTAGGTAAATTTTGACAATATTTAAGCAAAAAAACTTCAAATTTCTAACCTGAGTTTGGCAATTAAGACAACTATTCGGTCGAATCACACCATTTTGTTTTTTGTCTGGTTACCTGACTCAGGCCCTTGGGATTCATAAAAAAATCTCCATCCAAGTCAAGGAACCAGATTACATTCGCTTATTTTTTGATAACAGCTCTCCTCGAAGAGGTCATAAATGCTGCTGTTTTACCCAAAAATTTCCCTCAAAAACCACGAGCACTGTTCTCTTTTCTCTCTAATATAAGAGGATATCACCAACAACTTGTTTAGATAAGATGTTTTGAAAAAGTAGAACTTGTTCTCTTACATGTATATCAGGAAGAGGGTGCTAAAGGTAATGAACCCAGTCTGGGGCTAGAGCTAACCTAGCCCCACATACAGGGCTGTGATGGCTCTCTTTTACAATCTGTCTCTTATCTTGAAGCCCTACTTCAGGCTCTCTTTTACAATCTGTCTCTTATCTTGAAGCCCTACTTCAAGGCATGTCTTAAATGCCTGAAATCCAAACTGCAGGATTGTCACAAACTTTGAATCCTAATATCTTCCGAAATGAGAATGACTTTACAATTTTACTTACACCGGCGTATTCCTCAAATTTTGGACTTTCATACGAGCACCCTTAAGCTTTCCAAAGTTGTAAATTTTCTGATGTATGGCACCTTGAAAAACCTGGCCTGTAGTATTACATGCTGACCACAGGTGGCGCCATTTAAAAAAAACGAAGGCAGCGCTTTGTGCGTCGGATTTCAAGGCACCCGACAGGCCCTCTGGTATACGTTGTACCAATACCACCACACAACACTGGTTCCCCGACATACCTTGCGTAACAGACAAAAAAGGAACCGGAGAAATTAAATTTGAATAACAGTCTGTATAATGCTCCACACACGTGCTGTGGGCGTACTGTACACTAGGCAAAGTGCGCATGCAACTTATTACTAAGCAATACTGTGACAACATGAATTATGCATCTACGGCACCTGTCGGGTGCCTTGACTTCTGACGCACAAATTGCTGCCTTCATTTTTCAAAATGGCACCGCCTGTGGTCAACATCTAATACTACAGGCCAGGTTTTTCAAGGTGCCATAGGCCTACATCAGAAAATTTACGATTTTGGAAAGCTTTAGCATGTTTAGGGTGCTCGTATGAAAGTCCAAACTCTGAGGAATACGCTGGTGTAAGTAAAATTGCAAAGTCATTCTCATTTCGGAAGATATTAGGATTCAAAGTTTGTGACAATCCTGCAGTTTGGATTTCAGGCATTTAAGACATGCCTTGAAGTAGGGCTGTGGTGGCGACCTATAACTTATAAGAGACAGATTGTAACAGAGAGCCACTACAGCCTTATTCGTGAGGCAAGAGCTGACCATGCACCATCGGTCATTTCGGTTCTTCTCGGAACCACACACTTCCTTGTAAATGCTGCATCCCACTTTAGTGCTTCTACCATGCACAGCTCCAAGTCATATCTAGATCTTATATCTATAAAGTTATAGAATATTGAGTCCACCCTCATTGCTGAGATTACCTCACCTCTCATCCCTCGACGATGCACAGCTCTATGCCCCGTACGTCATGTGACCAAAACAGGAGCAGCGCGCAAAATCATACCACTGATCTCTACCCGCGCCGCCCATATAGGGGTGCAGTGTCCCAATTCAAGGAAAATTCTCCGCCAGGCCGAGGCGCAGAAAAAGTACCCCCAGAGATTGTTTCGAAAAGAGGGGTCTGTTTGGGCCAGGAAATGGTGGAATTGTGTCAGTATGGCCCAGAATCATCTCTGTAGATTCAGGGGCACCCATCTGGGGGCAAAGCAGACAAAAATGGGATTGAAAATTAGTCAGAAGAGCCCCAGGAAGGTGAGGGATGTCATTTGAAAAATGGCCGCTGGGAGGGCTTGGCAACATTCACTTTTTGGGGGGTGAGTTTGTTTTGGGCGGATAATTAAAAAATTCATTGGTTAACCTACTAAAAATTGAAAATCAAATGAAATCTGAAGGACCAAACAACACATTGATTTTTGTTTGAGAGGCCTCAGGGACTTCAGTTGCCTGCCATGGGGCTCCAAACTTGGTTGATTTTACACTATTTTCAATGGAGCTTGAATTAGTTCAGTGCACCCTATATTGCCAAGATGGCGGCGTCCTGGATGTCATGACGGTTGGATTGAAAAATCATTTCTCACGTTTGCGATAGTTACACCAGTGGTGAAAAGACCGGAACAAGCCAGGGATAGGAGTTTTATGAATTGTGAGACATGAGAAACATTTGATTGTTGGCAGCAACACTCCACTGGTAAATACCCGTGCAATCATGTGGAAATTCTGAAAAACAATTAACTCTGTCACTGTTCATGCTGTTTTGCGTGTAATTTTCAAGAAATCAGCAGTGACCGAAGGACTTGATGGTTTCCGTGGGCCAACCCTAACCGAGCTTAACCCTAACGGAGGCCAACCCTAATGACGGCTAACCCTAACGGAGGCCAACCCTAATTATGAAGGGTAACCCTAACAGGGCCCTAACCAAGGGTGGGGGTACTTCCTCGATGGTCAAGTACAGCCCGCGCACCAACTGACCAAGCTGTGGATATATGCACAGGTGACTGAAAGTTCTCGAAACACTCTCCTTGGTGGTTTGTTCCACTCTTGTGTTGGAAGTGCCCTATTTTGGGCTCAGGTTTTCAACTCTTGGGCTGGAGCGTGTCAACGGGAATAAATTCTACGTAGAGCTTTCATGTCAAAGCATGGCTGAAGTTTCATAATTTTCTTGTATTTGATCTCTGCTGTTGCTAGTGTATGGCCAAAGCGGTAACCCTTCCTTGTCAGTAGGACATGCTAGTTGAAGCTATTCATGGGGAAAGGTGCAATTTTCAAATGCTGATTGCACATTCTTCTGTTTGCACTATAGTAGAAGTGTACATGTATAGTGTATGTATAGGCAGTTTGTGCACATTTGCTATTGGCTGACCTTGATGATTTACTCCCCATAGCACAGCCAGTGGACTTTTTTTTCCAATTTATTTTCAAAAATTGAGTTTTCTGGAACATTCTCAATCATTCAGCATTGTTTCTGTGTCAGACTGTGAAAAAGGGGTGTATATAAAGGGTGCAGTGTCCCAATTCAAGGAAAATTCTCCGCCAGGCCGAGGCGCAGAAAAAGTACCCCCAGAGATTGTTTCGAAAAGAGGGGTCTGTTTGGGCCAGGAAATGGTGGAATTGTGTCAGTATGGCCCAGAATCATCTCTGTAGATTCAGGGGCACCCATCTGGGGGCAAAGCAGACAAAAATGGGATTGAAAATTAGTCAGAAGAGCCCCAGGAAGGTGAGGGATGTCATTTGAAAAATGGCCGCTGGGAGGGCTTGGCAACATTCACTTTTTGGGGGGTGAGTTTGTTTTGGGCGGATAATTAAAAAATTCATTGGTTAACCTACTAAAAATTGAAAATCAAATGAAATCTGAAGGACCAAACAACACATTGATTTTTGTTTGAGAGGCCTCAGGGACTTCAGTTGCCTGCCATGGGGCTCCAAACTTGGTTGATTTTACACTATTTTCAATGGAGCTTGAATTAGTTCAGTGCACCCATAGAGCGGACCGAAACAGCGCCGCCTGTTGACTCTCGTGATGAGGTTCGCCTCCGGTTTTCCACTGGAAATTCAAGATTATGGCCAGAAGATCACTTCTTGTTTCAATTTCATGGGGGTAAGCCACGAAATTATTTATTCTCCTTTCAAGGAATATACCCCCAAAATAGCGTTAAAACTAAGCGTTCATTTCTGAATGTAGCCGCCTGCCTCTATCCAAAACAGGCCCTCAATTTGGGGGTTTTTTTGGTGAAAGAACTACCCCGAACTGGAAAATATATCAGTCCCAAATTCGGGCTTTATAGAAATGATCCCTATGATCCCTCCTGATTACGGTCTGTCTTATTGGAAAATCCCTGTGGGATCACAAAATATTAATGAGCTTGCGCGCAGACATACAACCATTCTGGTGGAATGCACCCTTTAATATCATCTCGGGCCCGGTTTTGCAGTAAAAATTTATCAAAACGAAGAAAAATATAGAAACCAATTCCAATACGCTTCCTTTTTTTTCTGAAGAAGGATCATACGGTTTGTCTGTTGCCACTGAATGCGGCAGTGTTTTTTTTTTGTTTGTTTTTTTTCGCAATGACAGTCTTGTTCTGTAAACAAACGGAGAAACCAAACATCTTCTACAACTTCAAAACTGCGGGACACAGAAAAGAAAACTACCAGAAAGAGGACAAGCAGACGGAATTGTTGATTGGGGGAGCTTTTTTGGAAGAAACAAATAAGGGAATTTCTGGCCCTCTTTCAGTTATAGGACAGAATAGTCATTAGCCCCTCCGAGAGACACGGTGTAAATTCCTCTGATCTTTGGGGATAGTCCTTATTGTTTTGACAACTTCCAAAGACAAAACTGCTCATTTTATTCGCCCGTAAATAAAAAAATGTAATTGTCGAGCTTTCGCTAACTGAGTACCTTCTTCAGGGCAAGCAGCTTCAGTTCTGAATGAACGCAGAAAACACGTGCATTCCCCAATCAGGGTGCTACGCAGCCCTTCCATAATTTCTCTGAGCTGTTATCTGCTGTGGATTTTGTCGATCACCGATATCCAAGCTTCACATTTGTCGGCGATTGTTAAACAGCTTGCCAACTTCATCACCTGCAGCTGTGGAGACTTTGCTGGAACTTGCCATGGCTATATTTACGAAGACACGCTTCTGTAGTCAGGTAAGTTTCATTAAGTCTTACTTCCAGCACAAGATTATCCCCAATGGGTTTGAGTTGAAATTCAAGCCTTCTGGTCTCAACCCGGGTGAGAGTACTTATCGTGACACTATCCATCGCATTTTACACTCCACCTCACGTAAGATCATGACGTGCACACTATGCGTGAGCGCATCGATACTCGAGCAACACCATTGATCGGTGCTTACGACATTGTCATGATGTCACCGATGACCGTACGGCTTACATCGGGGCATAATTCACGACCCAAATCACGAACTTCATGCGGCTTTCGAAGCAACCAAACTCAACAAAATCAAATCTAAGTAGGCCTACCCCAAGCTAAAATCAGACAAATCTCATTTTACGCCCATGTCAACGAACAACGCTAACCAGGAGATTTCAGACCAGTGGTGTTGCTATGGGCACACTGTTGGGAGCAAGTTATGCATGTCTATTTGTTGGCCACATCGAGGAGCAGATGCTGACCCAGTATCAGGGCGTGCAGCCATTACGTACCGGTGATACATTGATTGTCGGTGCTATCACCGGTACGTGTGATGACGTTGAGAATTTCGTTTGCGGATGCTTTTCATCCAGCGCTGCGCTACACATCTGATGTGTCGCAGCACTCGGTTACCTTCCTCGACGTGCGCGTCCAGATCTGAGCGCGGAAACTTGGCACAATCGTGCATTACAAATCCACAGATTTCCACAGCTACCTGCAGTACCAATCGTCTCACGGCAAGTGCAAGAACTCTATCCCTTACTCTCAGTTTCTTCGACTGCGTAGGATTTGTAGTAGTGATGCAGAGTTCTCTGTGCGTGGGAAGGAAATGATAGGTGTCTTTCATCAGCGCGGCTATCACAGACGCTGCCTTCAATGCCGTATCTTCAATCCCGCGCAAAAACGGCCCTGAAATCCACCGGGGCCAAGCGAAGTGATCGCGTCCCCCTCGTACTCACATACCACCCCCAAAACATCCCGGTAAGTAATGTTCTTCTCAAACATTTCGTACACTCGGAAATGCGGCCACAGCTTTTTCATTTCCATTTTCACCGAACCCCCGATTTGCGCGTTTAGGTGCGATCGTTCTGTCAGGGGCATGGGTTTGTAGCTCCATGGTTGTGCGTTACCGGTTAGATTCTGTCTCGCCGTCAAAAGCAGGCAGCAATTCCCCTTGTCGGCGCCCCAGATATAACACCTGCCCCCACATAGTTAACAGCCCGTTGGTCGTCGGCCCCCGCGGTAGCTACAGAATACACGGGATCATACATGCATAAAAAGTAATTTATTGCATTACATGTCGCTGTGGTAAACTGTACATCAGAGAGACCAAGCGTCGCCTTGGTGACCACTTTGCAGCACACTTGCGCAGTGTGCGTCAACAAACACTCGGTCTCCCTGTTGCGCAGCACTTTTTCGCGCCGCCACTTAGTCTCAGTGACGTAAGCGTCTGCATCTTGCGGAAAGCGTCATCCGATGTACAGCGTAGGCCTAAGGAACTGTAGCAGCGTGCCATTTTCGAACTTAGAACGCTGCATCCAGGGGGAATGAACGTAGATTTTTCCGCGTTCATTCACAACTGAATCTGCTCGCCCTGAAGAAGGTATTCAATTACCGAATGCTCAGCAATTACATGTTTCAGTTCACGATAGGGGCGAGATTTTTTTTATTATTTTGGCGGTAATACGCTTCCGTAATATTTTGTCAATAATAAGTCTCCCCCCCCCGAGCTGTGACAACCTCGACTACAGGCTGCGTGCGAGCGTTCTCCACTACATTACCAAAGGCATGGTGGGAATCAACATGGCGCGGCAAGATCGTACCCATGGAAACGAGGTTAGACCTGCCCACACTATGCCGACCTCAAACGAGGGCGCTACGTCTACCTGTCTGTGGTTTCTTTGTTCAAGATCACGATCATGCATGCACTCCGTGTTAAATGTTAGCGTTTGTACATGTACATGTATGTACATGTAAGTAGTGCACAATGTACATGTAGTGATGTGCGTACATGTACAACTACAGTACAACTTAAAGTGTCCGCTTTGCCATGTTTGCAGTATTCCGGTAACACTAGCAGTAGGCCCATCCTTTTCAAGAATTGAGTTTAAGCACGGCTGTGGCGGCAAATGATCAGCTGGAAGAATGAATCAGGTCATTTCAAACATGACAGAAACAGCAAAGGGGGGACATTCGGATGTCTCTATCGAAGACATTCGATCAAGCTGGAAAGTTCCGGCTATTGCACATTTCTGTTCGTTGTTCCGAAGCACGTTTTCACTTCCTGATTTTGAGATCGAGGTAGGTAGCTCACAGAAATACAAACATGTAGGGCGGCCCAAAGATCGTATGGCGTTAGGCCTACTTCCTGATTAGCAAGGCTCTGCTCCATGCTTTTGTTTGTCCATCTGTTTGATGGTTCCATATGCTATAGTATTGCATATTCCCCCGTAATTGCCGATGACTTTGTTGATTCTTGCCCCCAATCTATTGATGTTTATAATATTAACTACATGTATAATTTATTCTGTGGTTTTGTATTGGAATCTTTTGGCATTATGGAAATAAATGTTGCTTGATTGATTGACTGCATTTTGAAAAATGTCCTGCCATCGTACAGAGAAACCTCCGTTTGCACTTTCAGAAGCAAATCTTTCCCTAAAGACCCTATAATAATAGCTATAGTGTATGTTGTAGTGTTTAACCTATTTTTATGGGCAAAAAGTGAGGTGTTTTTTCTACCATTCTCACCTCTCATCCCTTGATAATCTGCACACATATTAGTGTGGTTTCCTGACTGCAATTTTCCCTGATGTACATAATCTTAATGAGAGTAGTCGGAATTCAAAGTTACAAAAACATTTGCTACCTTAATGTGCTGTGCATGTTTTTGTCACGTGACGTACGGCCACAGAGAATGCAGATGTGTGCGGATCATTGGTAGAAAAAAAAACTCATTTTTGTAATGTACATAGTTAAATGCTACAAAGTACACTTGTGCCCGGTAGTTCCATATAAGTTAGCTATTATTATAGGGTCGTTAGGGGAATATTTGTTGGAGAAAGTGTAAATGGAGGTTTTCTGTGGTACAATTGCAGGACATTTGTCAAAAAGCCATAGTGTATGGACAAGATGGACCCTGAAAGGCCTACGGAGTAGTGCCTTCATGTTCAGGAAGTAGTACTGCGCCGCCAATATGGAGAACTTCCTGTAAATATGCCTAAAATATGATTGCATTGGCACCATTTGGGTTAGACTTTGCCTGCGCAGTGCATGTAATGCATGGGTGCAGGCGCCGCGACAGCGCCTATGCATTAACGTGCACACTTGAATGGCGTCCCGGCGATAACACCTTTTGGGCAGAGTTCTCCATCTTGCGCTGCTATAAGGTGCTGTACTATCTTTGGACAGGCCTAGATTATAGGCATACATGTCGAGTACTTTGAGAACACCAAGTCACTACTCTATCATACGCCGTGTGACTGTGAGCCTACAAAGTTTACATGCACACATTGTCATAATGCAATGGGGTTTTGGAATTGCATCTAATGAATATTGTATAGATACCTTGACAAGGAAATACCACAGTGCCTGCACTTTAGGCATGTATAGCACACATAGCTGCGAAGACAGGACCAACTTGAAGAATGCCTTCATTCTTAATAAACTCGAAGAATTTCAATCCTGGTTCTTTGGCAGAATTTCTATTACATCCACCAATGACAGATGATTTTTGCATTCTTGTAAATTATGAAGAAAGGGTTACAAACTCTCGACAGAAAAGAGATAATTCGGCATATACATATAGATCAATCCCCAGTACGAGGTTCATGCACCTGTAGCTCCATGTTTATGTATGTATGTACGTTTGTAGCGGAACTAGTCATGCCTCGGATACCAGTTTCAATGTTTTCTCCGGTGTTACATGTACATCACACAGATTTAGTTTCTCAACAGTACTGCCAGCAGTCAGATTGTGGAAATTTTTCATAAAACTCGAAGGCATCGTTCAGAAGTTTTGGCAAAATTACAAAAAATGCAGATGCAATACAGACATAATTTTTTAATGAATATGATTTTGTTTACACTAAACACAATAATAGTTATTTTGAAAATTTTTAAAACTAATGGAGCTTGTCTTTAAAACCAGTTATTTTTTACTTTTCCTTTACAATTTGAAGAATTTGCAATAGATATTTAGAATTTCTAAATATTAATTTTGAATGAAATAGTTCATGCCTAATGAAATGGTTATAACTTTTGGGGAATTACATGTTGAATTCAGAAAGCAGACATTTTTAATGATTGTTTCAGACATCTGTATAAAAAGAATGAGTCCACAAAGAAAATGAAATTGCGACACTCGCATGTTGTTATTCCTTCCGCAGACACCAATTTAAGTAATAAGATGATGTCAAAGATGTTGCTATATTTAAAATTCGGGTAAACAAGTTTCAGTGAAAAAATGAAGTCATTCCTTGTGGGATTAGCAAGTGTAAGGTGGCGCAATGCAATCGTTCCTATCTCGTTCTCAGTGCATTGAACATCTTTAAGCAGGAGACTGGCAAAAAGGAGTCAGTCACAGGTAAAATGAGACATTATCACAAAATGAACTGTTTTTGTTTCCTCTGTAAATTAAATCATTCTGTTTATCTTTATTCATAAATAAAGTGCTTTAAAGGCCATTGTAGAAACCATGTCTTGATACTGCAATGATAGAGACTCCACCTCCGCTTCCATACAGTGCACTCACCGATCTTCTGAGCTGTTGTAGAGAAAAATTTATAAATTGAACCACAAATTTTTATGATTCAAATTACCAGTAAATAGTAAGAGTTAAACAACAAGGACAGGATAATTCAGGAAAGTGAGCAAGCAATCTTTATTTCAATCAGAAAATGTGATAACTACATATAGCACGATAATAGAGTAACCCACCCTACTGTATACTATCATGTACAATGTACATGTATGTAAAAACTATCATGTTCAATGTACATGTACATGTATGTAAAAACTATCATGTACAATGTACATATACTGTACATGTACATGTATGTAAAAACTATCATGTACAATGTACATGTACATAGGCCTACATGACACTAACAATTTTCATGTACATAAATGATTGTAACACGTATCTACAATGTAAGTGAAAAGTAATACATGTATGTGCAATGTATATACATGTACATGAAACTATCACCTACGTATGTTTGTGAAACTACCGGTATCATGTCCAGCATTTTGTCCAGAACGGAAACTATTGCCAAGGATTGTATATTTCACACCCCCATTCTTTTGTCATTTTAATCTTGTAAAACTGGTCAGCCCCCCCCAAAAAAAACCCAAAGGCAATGCTCTCTTTATTGCACTGACCCTATAGATGCATGTATTTAGAAATTTCAAATTGTAAATTGTGAGAAAGTGTGATTTTCTTATTGATAATCCAGCCTGGTGGGTATCTAGGAAAAAAGGTAGCGCAAGGCCTGGAACACCCACTTCTGATTGGTTGCTCGACGGCATCCTTTGCTGCGGTATACGTGTAAGTTTAGCGTGGGTACGTGATGCATGCACTGCCAATTTTTTTCACGCGTCTGACATGTAATGTACACAGCGAAGGAGCAGTCATGGCCAAAACATGGAAAGTGAAGAGGATATTTTGCAAGAATTGTTGGCCGATAGCGACTGTGACATATGCTAGCAATGCCAGCGGTATGGACGATGGTGAAGACGATTTCTCGGCAGCAGCAAAGCCAAGAAAGCCAACCAAATGGGACATCAAGTGTATCTTCGTGAACAAATCTGAAACAGGGTACACATGCGCATGGACAGTGTACTCAGGGTACGACTCAGAGACAGACAATGTATACATACAATGTAGCTGATCATCCCACAGCAGTTCCTCGACCTGGTCAAGTTGTGTTGGAACTTGTTGATAGATTTGAAAATCAGGGACACTGCATCGTAGCTGATAATTGGTACACCGGCCCTGCTCTTGTTTATAGGTTAACCCAGTTAGGCTTTGGCTTTTGTGGAACTGTGCGATACAAGACTGAAGGAATTCCACATTTGCAAGCCCCCAAATGTTTCCTATGAAAAGTCAGGACAACTGTGTGTTGTATGGCAGGATAAAAAGCGTGTAACACTCTTGACAAAGTATGGTAACTGTAGTGTAACTAATAAACAGATTGAGTGTAAAAACTGTCCCACAGATTATCGTGACCTCAACAAACCAAATACTGTCATTGAGTACACAACAGTGAGCATATACATGTACATGAGAGGGACCAATTGTGTATCACAACAGTGTGTGTACTATGCATATGCTCACAGATCAGTGAAGTGGTGGAACCAAGTATTTTTTTGCTCTTCTATACATATGTATTCTACATGTAAATGCAAGACTAGTGTACATGTATATTGTCTTAATACCAACTGTAGACTGTCAAATCTTGACTTTCGCCTCTATCTGATCCAAGGCCTGCTGTCAGCAGGGAAGAGTGGAGGTGCCGGACATATGCACAAGAGCAGCCCTTGTATGTCAGAAGATGTACAGCATTATCCAGGCAAAACTGGGCAAAACTAGGCAAAAGCGCAACTGTATTGTTTGCAGTACCAAAGCTCGGAGAAGGCAAACCCACATGATTTGTAAGACGGGTGATAAGCCAGTGTTTGTCATTGGATGCTTTGAGAAATTTCACTCCTAAGATTAAGTAAATCTGTCAATGAGAATGTGTCAGATTTTGTTGGTTTTTATTCCAGTGGACTAGAAATCCCAATTCCTCCCCTCCCCGTTTCAATGTTGTGGTAGAAACGAGCCAGCATGGTGCAGTTTCTCCCAACATTGAAAGGGAGGGGGGAGATTCGGCATTCTGTCCAGTGATGGTAATTTTTGCTTTCAATATAGACCTCTTCTAATGTTTAAGAGTTGAACACTTAATCTCTTTTTTTCTGGCTAGATCCAACTAATAAGAATATTTTTTTTGTGAAATACAGACTAAGTGATTAGGTTGGACCCTACAAGTTTGTTGTAACTACTCCACTGTGTCAATGTTGGTTTATTACTCACGGCATAGTAAAGTCAGGTTATGCCCATACAATCTGTAGAGGGCAGTATGCACATGTACCTGTATGTATGTAAAAAATACATGTACCACAATATTTAACTATATTGCAATTAAACATTTTTATTGCAAGTTATGAAGTTACCCATTGCTATGAAAAACCACAATACCTGTCTTTACATATTTAGAAATGCGGAAATGTACCGTACATGCACGTACATGTATATGCCTGACGAGATTTGTTTAGTGTAGCATTATCGCACGGAAAATAACCACAGCTTGTACCTTGAGATCTTTTGAAGATCAAACCTGCATTTGTGTAAAGCTGTATGTATGTACATGTATGGCTTGATATGTTACTGATACCTAACTGGTCACTGATTTTACTTCACGCAATTTATGATATTGTGCCAGTGCATATTTCATACATGCTGACATAATATGGTAGCAAAGAATAAGAACAAAGAAATGAAGCACTGTTACCAAAACAAGTTAAATGTTAAAATGCATATTGATGTTTTTATATGTTTCTTTACATGTAGGAATTGGAAGAAGCCCTGTTTCTGGATGCTGGTGTTGAGGAAAGTGATTTTATCACCAATCTGGTTGTACAACTTCTTCGTGGCATACAAGGACTGAAAAGTATAATGTGAGTGAATATATATCTTAAGAATGTCAGTTCAGGTACACTGTACATGGATTTTGTCATACAGTTTCATTTCAGCTACCAGTATATTTAATGCTCCAGTCACACCCCTGTACCTTATCAGATTGTTTAGAAAAAAGAGAAAATTTGTGTTTTGAAATAATGTAAAAATTTCATCCAAACTCTATTGATTTGAAATAAAAGATTTCCTTTAATATGTATATATATGTACATGTATTTACATGTAATGTATTGATAACTGGTCTCCTGTAAACTCAACTTTTTTCAAGTTCCTCCACTTTCTTGTGGTGTACACAATTTTCTTTAGGTCAACCTTGGTTTCATTTGGTGAACTATTCTGTGGTCTCCCCCTTGCTTATTTTCCCTTGAGGATTCCAGGTTAGGGCTTGTCTCCAGGTACATGTACATATATGTACTTGTTCATACATTTCCAATGATGGTTTCTGTCCTGAGTGTATGTTGGTGTACATGTACATGCATGCGCAGTCCATTCCTGTGTCCTTGATAGTGTTAGGGTCCTGGCTTTTAATTGCTCTGCAGTGGCTTACATATACAGTACATATATTTTAGGGCTTGACTATTTACATGTATGTTCAATAGGTATAAGGAGTTCAGTATAAAAGTTAAGGCTGGTTGTGAATTTGTAATAGTTTCAACATATTTCAACTTGAGCAAAATTTTTCATGACATCATACATGTATTCAGTTGGCATTTGCCTGAAGTATGAATTTGCCTTTATGCAAACATTTTTGCTCTGATATCCCATAATCCTTCATATACAAATTATGCAGGTACATGTATGCTGTACTGTGTATTGAAGCTGCCATCAAGATTTTTCTTTTATGATTATTTTTATAACCTTGCCTCATACATGTACAAAACTTATCTTCTATACACGGAAATGTATGTCAGATTGGGAACAAGCACTATTTTAAAGCTACAGGTACACGATAGACTTATTACATGTATGTTTATCATTGCATGAATGTGGGATGATTCTTTTTGTGCTTCATTGTGTAAAGGCCCTTTTTTCTTTAGTCAGATAGTTTCAGTTTTTCTTCTTATTTTCCTTCATTTTTATTTGGGGTTTTTGCCTGTCGTGCATTTTCTTACCATTTTATGGTACATGTACATGTAACTTTTGTATATGCATGTTCTTCGTTCAAGGTCAGAGGATTACTTGGAATACCTGAGGTCCGTCATGAAAGAAAAATGGGAGCTAGGAGAGAAGCGAGTCAACCCACTGAACAGTCAAGATGTCACGTTCAAAATGCTTCCTACTCTAACTAAAGTAGAAATCCTACATGCACTTTGCGACTATCGACTTGATGCTGCTGATGTTGCTGTTCTCAAGGTAAACAAATCTACATGTACACACAGATTTGTACCTGTACATTGTGTCATATTGGGACCTTGATCTTAATGAGAATCATGGAAAGTTTTTTGATTTTGTACTTTTGTGCATTTTGTACATGTTTAGTTGTTACCCTGCAGTCACCCAACAAATATACAGGTTTCCATTGCCATGCATACATGTACATGTATATGCACCCAGACATGCCAATATATGCACATTTGTTTTAAAATTTATACAGTTCTGTTTTTGTGGGGAATAAACATGTACATGTGTAGTCAAACATGATAAACACGAGCATGCTTGAGACAAGATCGCACTTACTATGAGCATATTTCTTCAGTCCCGTTCAAAATGTACATATTTCTATGAGAAAGAAACTAACGTAACATGAGCTGTGCTAAGACGAGAACGCAGACAAGACGTAAGCACTTTTGCCTAACCTGCAGTGTCAAAAACCATTGTCCATAGCATTTTTCCGAGTACAATTTGAAAATGCTTCTTCAGAAGCTTAATCCTAGTACAGTCGACTCTCATTAGTAGGAAATCCGTGGGACCACGTAGAAACGTTAATTGTATCTGAAATTCCTTGTAGGTGGAACGCAGTGCAATTGCTTCGGTGCATTGTTGTACTATGTCATGCATGTGCACTTGTATGCATGTATGTGCATACACATGAACGTGTGATTGCTGTTATATCAAAAGATCTCTTGGTTATAATTAATATATTGTGATGTGTTGTGAATAATAAAATTCACTGTCATATGAAAACATGTTTAATGTACATGTGAGATTAAAAAAAACTAGTATATGTGAAAGCGTCGATCAAGGGATTTTTATAAGGCTTCCGATCAGCATGGATGACGACGAAGCTTAACGGCATGCACATGTAGGCCTGTGTGTACCTGCAAGAATGTGGAGACTCATCAACTGGAGCCCTCATCTATATAAATAGTCTTTCCAACACAAATTGTATCATGGAGAGACATTTTTATTTAATTTTCCATCTGTGTTATGATTTTGGACACAAGCTGCATGACATGATTTGTTGACAGTCCAATTTCACTCGCCCACTACGTGGCATGGCCGCCCACGCACAAGATGGTCGCTGAAGAAGCATGTTGTCATGAAGGAATATTGCAATTGGATAGCTGTGTCTTGCAAAATGTTTGTCATGCAAACACACTGTCTCATTGGCGGGTACACTAGATCTTTTTTGTAGCAATATGAATAATTCAGTGTTGGGCAATTAGTTGGGCTCTAGATCCAAAGAAAATAGCAGATCCAAAAGAAATCACCGCCAAAATACTTCCAGAAAGTGTAAACATAACGCAGGTCTAGTTGTGAATCATTTCTCACACGCACGCTTCAGCTTTTCACACCGTAATACTTGCAAGCACGCTACAGTGATGATCAATCTAGACACGTAAACCACACTGTGACAGCAAAATCTGACTTGCAGGAATTGGCCCAATTGTTACCGTTGGCATTTTGTTTTTCGAAATTTTATTGAAGCGCAAAAAGGTGCGTCTGACTCATAAGGGAACCCTGCCCGAGTACGCATGTGCAAGGTGTTGCATTGCGGTGCGGTATCAGAAGTAGAACCACCACAATGCGTCACACATGCACAATGCAAAAGAAAGATTTGCCACAAAGGTACATAGTTTAAATGATATTCAGTACATGTAATGTGTTATTTATCAGCCAATTGACAACAAAATTCCTCCGCAGAAACATCTTTCAACAAAAAAATGAACAAAAACTTGTGGCACCAAAGTATAAAATAACCACAATGTCATTTCAAAGTCATCGTAGGGAGGTTTACGGTAACTGTGCGTCAGCGTATAGGTACATGTTATGATACACATCATAATAATGACTTAACTTCAAAAGAAATTGGGACCTTCTTTTAACTTGTATTCCGGATAACTCAAATTTTCTGTCCATTACCCAGAGATTCAAGGTATTGAGATTTTACTGTATTGGTCTAGGGTTGTACCCTTAGAACAATTTAATAGCAATTCATGCCTGTTACAATACCTTGCAAGGAATAATTTTCAGCAAAAAATCTGCGTGGCAAATCTGCTATACAAACTAATTTTTTCGAGTAATCGCAGTGCAAATTTACAGCACACAATTACAGCATAAACGTATACTTGTGGGGGGGACATCGGATTGGTCATTATTGTGAAAGTCGACACTGATTCGCAGCTGAAGGCCCGTTCATGTAAGTATTCTTTCCTTGCACAAACTGTGCTATGGAGAAACATGACTTTCCTTTGAATTTATTCGTTCATCTTTTTGGGGTTGATACCTCTTGGAAAATGGCAAAATTAATCGTAAGCACCCAGCGGAGTGTTACCCTCTCGCTCATAAACATCGTGAGGACTTCTTTCAACCAATATATGAATATACCTCACCCCAACATATTCATACAAGTATCTTAACCTTTCAACGATTTTGCCTCGTGTAATATAATGCAAAAGTACACACACTTGTACCAGGTAAAATTCGCTCATATTTAGTTTACAAAAACGTCATTGAGCTGCGCTTTCTGGCTGTCAAAGCTCTGCTGCACCGCATGTGCAGTAACCAATGGGCTTGGTACCCAGACACAAGGGTATTTTACAGTTCGTATACGCATTTTCCCTTGTGTGAAAGGTGCCCTGCTAAATATACAGTGGCTTTATACACGTAAGTTTGTACAAAAAACTGTAACATACATGTACCTGTACATGTACTCTACATGTTTGTGACAATGGAAAAAGTCATTGTACGCCACATACATGTACTGTACATGTAGCTGTTAACTTTTTACCACTTTTTGTAAGCTTTTGTGAACGGGACAACAACATATCAAAGGTAAAATTGCTGACTGCTATTCTTGGCCACGAAAACGGAAACTTTTATTTTCATGTTTCTGCTTGCATCACTGCCTTGAAAATGAAATGAATAAATATCGATAATATTGGTATAATAAAAACTGATATATCAATATCAGCCAAAATACGATATTGATGGTGTTTAATAAGGTACCACATTTGAAAGGTGTTTTTTTTGAGGGACAGTAAGGACAGCAATCCATATTTGAAAGTTGGAAATATTTAGCAAAGGACATTACTCTCAGACAATTTGAGCTGCAGAGGTACATACATGTATCATCACGACTCTGTAAATCAGTACCAAGTTTTCTTTTCAGTCTTGACTTGTTTTTACAGAGTTAAATATTACATGTACTTCTTTTATCCTTAGCCATGTACTATCCCTTGAAACAACCCATCCAACCTCACTGCATGCACCCCCAAAATAGAGTTGCTTGTATTGAGATACTGTACTTGAAGTAATTTTTTTTCCACATATTTTTACTGTTTTTTTTTGCCCTATCTATCCCTTCCCATCCCACATTAGTCCCCTTGCCTTTTGCGTACTTGGCCAAGTCCTTTCTTCAGTGATACACATGTAAATATTAGTTGCATGGCAATTCTTCTTTCAGAGAGCTTTCACAGGTCAAGATGCAATTCAAGGTTCTCATGGTGCATGTATGCATTGTCATGAAAAGAATTGTTGCTTCTTGTTTTGTCTCATGCAGCTTGTGGTATTTTGTGTGTGTACAGGACTATGATGGAGATAATCTTCGTGTGGAGCCACTAGGTACAGACCGTACAGGTGCTACGTATTGGTACTTCTATGGCACTCGTCTTTACAAAGAGGATAGACAACTAACTGAAGAAGAAAGAAAGGCCAAGCACAAACAAAAGTAATCGTACCATCTCATTGATTCCTACAGTTAAAAGAAGGTAGAAACATGCCACAGGAATGCATTTGACAACATGGCAAGACATGACAACATGTACCTTGCCAATTGTGGCCAGTGACAGGAACGATCACAAATCTTTTGTGGATTTTTTTAAATTTTCCTCTGGACCAGCTACATTCTTTCAGTTTTCTTGTCGCATATTTTTGGAGAATTTGTGTTAGTAATTCTGTTTATTGTTCAAAGAGATGTTTTGGGGATTTGTTACGAACACGCATGCGCAGTACCCACAATCCTTTGCAAATGCAACTCCGAGCATTCCTTATAGCCTGCAAGCATTATGTAATTTGTTTTGTCCGTGCAGCACGTGCAGTGCTGGCGATGGCTTTCATTGACCCTTTTGATTTCTGTATGTGCTTACTCCATGTGTATAATAGCTCCATGATCTGAGATAGCACATCAAACCCAACAAACCTGGAATGTGACTAAATCATGGATGCTGTTTGAGGCTTTGGGGTTTACAGAGATTGTGCAGACATCATGTTGGGAGTAATAATTTTAGAAGTTCACATTCTGTCTTCAGGATGTCACCCAATCTGAAAACTGTTTATGAGTTCATAGATTCTGATACTTGTGTATGGTCAAAGGGATGTGCACAAAGTGATGAAATATTCTTGGTTCCTGTCACCCAGGCTGCTTGTGTGTACCCAATAAAAATACTTTGTGGGTAAGAGGTTGGCATTTTCTCATAAGAATTAAATTCCAAACCAATTTTGACAATATGTGGTACAAATGTCACTTTTTTCTTGCAGGCTAAAAGAAAAGCACAAGCGAAAAAAGGACCGTTTGAAAGCCATTAAAAATATGAAAGAAGCGAGGAGAAAACAGAAACAGACAGTGAAGAAAGGAAAGAGCAAGGAAGGAGTAAGAGTCAAGAAAAAGAAAAGGAAATCGTCTAAAATAAGGTAGTCAAAAGCAATGGGTCAAATCATGTTTGAGAGGTTTAATACAGCTGAGTATAGCAGCATACATGTATGTTGTATGCTGTAGTTACAGCACAGACTAGCCTCAGTCATAGATGAAGTAGCAGCAGACTGTGACTGAATGCTACTGAGTGCATGACGTTCACACGCTGTGTCTTCATTGAAGGGACAGTGCTTTGACCCATAAACTAAGCAACATGCTCTTGGTGTATGAGCAGCAAAAGTTAATTTGTATGACATGTGGAACACAGAAAGCAGTGGAGAAACCATTCCTTTTGGAAATCATATTTGTAGGAAACCATATTTGTAGGAAACCATTCCTGTGTGAAACCATTCCTTGGGAAACCATTCTTGTCTATGTGGATAACAGCAGTCCCTGTGTTTCTGCTCCATGTTTCAGTAATTAAGTATGATACACACATGTATATTTCATTGTTGTGTTTGCTCTTTTTTGAAGCTGAAATAAACCACGTATTGTAGGCTGAAGGCCGTAAAGGACAGTACAGCCATGACTGCATGTTTATGCACAAACTATATGATAGGGTGTACATTATACAATTGTTGCCTGCTACATGTACATGTATGTAGGGGTTTTGGTGTTTTGTGCATCTGAGGGGGCAAATGGCATCCAAGGTGAAGCAAGTCAGGCAAATGGACCACATCACAACAGGCAACAACTGTTGTTTTATTATACCATGGTAATAGATTTACTAATGCAAGGGAACAAAAGGAAATACAATGTATATTGTACTGCATCACAAAGCATTTCATTTTGCTGAAATTGTCTTCACCCATAAAGTCTCTACTGAATAAATTCAGCTAAATTGAATAATTAGTAGGAGTACCATCTCTTGTCTTGACATTTCTGCAGAAAGTTTCGAATCAAATTTTGTCATAGGCAATATGTAAAAGTGCATCATCCCTGTGCCTATGGCAGTGCAGAATTTGGACCTATTGTCTTCACACACACACAGAATTCTCCGTAGTTTTTCTTTGTGCTGATGCTGTCCTGCCCAATATCAAATTACTGATCTCATTTTTTGGAATGACAGAAAACTTCTCCTTAAAAAACTACCTGCTGTCATCCACCAACATTATTACAGTGAAGTTGGCCCAACACGAACAAATGTTATATAGCTAAAATTCATAGCTAAAATTGTGCCTCATTGTTCCCCACAGCTCAACCTCTTATACAAAAATAACATAGTACCAGTGCAGCTGTACAGCCGGTACAGTGTACCCAGTTTAGACCTGAATCAAGTCGGACTTACGTTGCTCTTCCCCAGTCGGCCATCCCTTCAGCCTGTACACACTACACAGTTGTTGTACTCTGCCTGGCAGCTCACATAACCCTTAAAAGGTACCCTCATTTGAGGGTCAACACGTCATACGTCAGTAAGTCTGACATAAGGAATTTAAGCCAATTGGACCCCACGTCGGTAATATGTAGATATTCCAAAATTGCATATGAAAGACATGATGTATACAGAATTTCCACCATTCAAAGTAGTCAGACTTGTAGACTCGTTCATTATAATGCAGGTTGAACAACGTAAAAACAAGTCTGGCAATGTGCTTGGCTGTTCCCACTTTTGGTAGATGAGCCCATTCGCTGTGCACAAATAGTTGGCAGATTTGTCAAGTCAAGATTTCTGAACTGAACTCATAGTAATAAGTAAACAAGAGGGCGTGAAGCAAGTAATAGTGCGCGGTCTGGACACATGTACTGTACATGTACGTATCCAAAGCATAAACCAAAACATCACAGAGATCCTGACTTGAGTGAAGTCTATACCCATTATCACACCAATCCAACATTGTGCAAACAGCACTTTCAACCATGGAAATGATCAAGTTAATAATGTACATGTATGTACTCCATGGGGTACATCACTCATGTGCCAAGGCGACCATTGGCCATGATTTCACATTTCAGTTCATGCATGTCTGTGGCATATCATGTGATCAATTCTCCGTCTATAAAATTTGCAACCTACATGTATTACTAGGGTATAGCAAGTATATTTTGCATAAATTTAGAATTCTAATTTCAAATTAATTTTTTCATTCAGCGCGTGTGTGCTGATTAAATTTATCAAATTTGGGTCGTGAGATCTAAACGTTAAGAACAGTGCAATGTCTTGCCTATACATGTAACATACATGTACATGTACCTGCCAACCATTCTGATTTAATTGGAACTATCCACATTTTAAAGTTTTTAGACCACAAATGTCGGAACGTTCCAACTTCCATAAAATAAAAAATCCAAAAGGCCCAGCAAAAAAGGGTGCTGTTTCAGAAGAAAAGGCACTTGTCTACTCCAACATCTTCTCCCCTTCAAAATCCCTTAGCATATCATTTTGGTGTGAATTTTCCGGATTGATTCCCCCCCCACAGATTTTCCAGCCTATTAGACTAGTAATTGGTGAAATGCTCTTGATAAACTTCCTTTGTTGAATAATCAGTGAAAAACAGATGACTGCTTAATCCGGTTTGGTGTGTAGGGGGTCTACCCAATGTAATCATGGGTGGGATCAAGGCCTAACAAATTCCAGGCAGCATTAGTCCTATAATCCCCTAGTATCAGTGAAAAAAATAATCCTTGGGGATTACGTTCATGGCAAAATGGTGTGTTGAGGAATTTTTAGAGGAAGACATTCATATTGTTTGCATGTCAAAAGCAGTTTTTACAGATATATAATTCTATAAATTAGGGGTCCAATTTTGTCATGTTCTGTCACATCAGACATGTGATTTTGTAAGTTCAGAACACATTCTGTAATGTCCAAGAGTGATGTATTAATGCCAGTTACCTGCCAAACAAATAGAAACAGTTTGAAACCAATTTCAGTGATATTTCCATGTAAAATTACATAAGTCAGAAGTAACAGGGACTCAAAAACACTTCGGATTCTGAATTTATAGAATGACCCGTGTGTGTACATGGACATGTAAATAGCATCTCTCGTACAGCTGCTTGTTTTGCCACGGGATTGTAATATAGATGTTTAGATTTCTGACGTTTAGTGTTGGTTTGTATGACATAAATTAATCATTGCTATCTTTAACAACAGTGGTTTTCTGTTGCCTTTTATTTGCAGTGATGATGAATGCAACAATGAACAGCTCACTGTTCCAAAGCCATCAAACAGCAACAAATATATTCCTAAAGGACGAAAAAGGACAAACACAAAGGGTCAGATGGAACCAGTAACCTCGAGTAAACTGCAGAAGGATACGAAGAGCAAAAAACAATTGGACACTAATCAGAGTAGGATGAAATCTGGAGACAAACCCAAGAAAACAAGTGGAAGAAAACAAAACCTAAAAAAAGAAACACATGAAAGGAAGCAAGAAATAATGTACAAAGAAAATGAAAGAGGTAAATTAAAGCGTGAGAGATCAGGGCTGAAGAAACAGAAAGCATCCAAAGCAGAGACTCAGCAAAATGCCAAGAATGCAAGCAACAGTCAACCCTACCTTAAAAAAGCACCCACCTCCACAAAAGGAGGGAAGAAAACCAATGAAGGAAGCTCATTACAAGTCAGTCCCTGTAAGTCAAGGAAGCGTAAAGTGATCAAGTCAAAAGCAATAATCAGTGAAAGCGATGATGACAGTGATGATGATCAGCCATTACAAAAATTGGCCAAGAATCAAGTGTCTCACATGGATGTAACCTCAAAAGTAAAACAAAAGAAGTTGAACAAAAGTCACACAGCATGTAAATACCAGGCAATACCCAAAACAAAAGAGAGAAAAGCAACTAACTCTAGATCAAGAGTCAAAAGCAAAGGAGATAATACTCAGGAAGAAGCTGACAAAAAACCAAAGAAGCTTTCCAAAGCTACCAAGAAAGTATCTGACATTCCTAGTGGGAGCAGTGAGGAGGATTTGTCATCTTGTATGAGTATTCCACAGTCAAGTGACACAGAAACTGATAGTGAAGATGATTTGGAACCACCACGCTGGCATTTAGTGTGTCATTCACAAGAGGACTGGCAAAGGCTGACAGATTTCTTCAAGAAAAGCAAAGTGAAATGTGAGAAGGAATTGTACAAGACTCTTGCCAATGACTTTCTGCCAGAAATACACAGTCTGTTTGCAGCTAAGGTAAAGAAATTTCAATAACATTTATTTATTCCCCAAAGTATGTTCCATTTCTCTCTATTAACCACTTGCCGCCAGGGTTTCCGGTATCGGACATGTATGCTTTATATGCGTGGTCTGGAACTGGGCCTTGTAACAAAAGACCGTACTCGGAACACAAGACCAGGCTACTGGGCATTACCAACATTTTTTCACTCTCAATATTGGATAATCCAGCCTTGTTTTGAAACAGTATAGTACGGTTTGGGGCATTTAGTGCGAGCGGATTACCACTGGGGACAAAAGCACTCCACCACCACAGCGATGAGCCACACAGCACCGCTGCATGCTAATCTGGCCCCTATTGAAAAGAGGTGAACAGTGCACTGTGCCAGGTTCGTGAATGAAAGAAAGTTACATAACACCGCACTATCTGCGCTGAAATACTTGGGCGTCAATAGATTTTGTCTGTGAGACTGTGAGACCGACAGTAATTCGTGTGGGTGTAAACATCCATTATTTGAAATGATGAATTTTTGAAGAATTTTGAAAACTTAAAATCTTGAAAAAGATCAAACCACCCAGCAGCAAGTGGTTAAAACAAAGTTACACTAAACCCATACAAAAAAGAACATGCTGAAACGTGTATGTGCATGTACATGTATATGCATGTAAAATATTTGAAGTAGGGGTTTTTAGCTACACTGTGAATTACTTTTATTAAGTAGGGTTGTGTGTAAAATCAGTTTTTTCTTTCACATTTTAAGTGATGAACTTTAAATAGACTCTGCTCTGTGGCAGCCTACTAAATCAAAGAAAAATGTTGTTCCAGAGGAATGGGACTGCAACAAATAATAGGACATGGACCCAGAATATTTAAGCATAGTGATTCCATCAAAATGTATCCTTTTAAGAAACCAAACTCTTTTCCATTAGCATAGCAAGTTTTCCCAATTGCCATCAACCTGTTCTGAAGCATTTAAAAATGAGAGGGGCATCTGCAACCTTGGATTTCGAGTTACATGTATATTTGTGTAATCACATAATCAGAGAAAGCTCTTTCATAATTGCTTGCGAGATCTTCCTAATGGGCACAAAGACACCGGACCATTTATCTCCTGAGCAGCAGGTTGCTAGTGTAATGCTTGCTTCAATTTTCAGAGTTAGTTTTAGTGGATTAGTCTGGGCAATTCCAACGTGGTATGAAGTGCAATTGGAAAACCATTCATATGAAATTCATAAATGGCAAATTGGGTAAACACAAAAAGAAATTGCAGTGGCAGTTGCAACCAATCCACTGAGGTAATAAGGTGTTATCACCAGTCTGAATTTCAGTACATTTGTTTGCACCAATAAAAAAATCATAGATTTTCAGCCTAAAGGTGTACTAATACATTGTACATCGAGATAAAACATTTTTTGTACTTAAGTAATGTTAAAAAGTTTGTTCAAAATGACTTCTTGAGTTTGATTCTGAGTGCTTCATAACATATATTTTTGCTTTTGTCACTCCACAAAGGAGAAATACAGGACCTTTTTACATGCAAACACATAAAACTTCCATTGGCATTTCGTAGTCGATGGTAATTCTTCGATTTCCCAACAAAAGTACTTGCACATTCCATAACTGTTTTTTAAAGGACAAGGTGATCAGGGTTACGTGATTAGAGCCAAGGTCTTGGCCATTTTCCAATACTTGACTTAGTCTCCATCTTAGGTTTCATCTTTTTTTTAACCATCTAACTTTGAAGTTGTTAACAATGTCCTTTTTACATAGCTTAGTTTCCTTCTTATTTATATATCATAAAACAAAGACTCATGTCTGCAAAGAAACAAAAGTTTTGACATACATGTTCATTTTGAATTACGTGTCGTATTCTGAAATAATTACATTACCATCAGATACCATGTTATACATGTGTTGGAAAATATAAATGTTTTGTATAAAAAAAATGCAAAAATTTGGAGCATTCGTGTTCAGTGTTGTGCTGTAGTGGAGGAAGGACACACAAGGAGTTATAAATCTGGCATTTCAAAGTACTTGATAATCATCGCTGCCTAGTCAGACGAATAATAGAAAACATTCCAAAAATGCCCGATTACTGCTTGCAGCTTAGCCAGACACGTTGGGCCAGTAGTATCCTAGCGATACTTATGGTGCGTTGCTTGCAATTAATAACAACTTATCACAGTGACGTGGAAAGAGCGAGAGAGAAAAAATTCCAAAGTCTTCTGCTTTTATCCTACCCCAAACAGTTGCTAAATATGCAAATTTCCTTCGTGCCTGATTCTATTCGCCAAAAACTTAATCAACTGTAGTGAGCCATCTAGACCCATAATGCGTAACGGAGAGGCCGCCATGTTTGTCCGTCTTTTTCTTAGCGCCATCACTAGCGGACATATTTTTTAGACAACTTCAAGTTTCGAGTTTTCTGTTTTTGCTCCACGTTCCTGTGGGACATGTACTTTGGTCAACTGTAATGTATATTAAACAATAGTTTAAAACATTCAAAATATTAATTGGGTGGGGTCTGCCATTGAATATCCATCCCAAACAGTCGGCTCCCTCTCATCCTTCCCACCTTTAGCTCTGACAAACATAGCCTTTTTTAAAGTTTTACTATTATACTGTGTTTGAGTTCTGGATCTGTTATTTCATCAGATTCTACCATAAGTTTTGATAGCGTTGTCATTCACTTGGTTTATTATGGCAGTAGGGATTATTTTCTCACTTGTAAGATTTGTTTTTCTATACTTAGGAAAAGGCACTACGTAAGAAACTTCAAGAATTAGCTCCGAGAAGAGCATCATCACGCGTTGTTATCATGCAGCTAAAACGGGAAGAGGAGGTAATGTCTGCCATTTTCAGTATTCTGGCCTAGACTAGCTTGACTTTTCTTCAGAGTACAGAAAAGGCATTGTTTTTGTTCTGTTTCAGCCAAAACAGCCATTGTTTTGTTAATTTGCAGTATAACATGTTCTGTCTCCACACCACCTTGGGCGTTTTTTCAACCCTGATATCCTGACTCCAAACCATTTAGGCTTTTTACATAAAAAGGGACATGACTTCATAATGGTGTATCAGAATTTTTTTTTAAATTCATGTACTTCTCTTTGAAACACCTTTGGTTGCCAAGGTAGATGTGTGAGCTCTTTTGAAAATTTTGTGACTTCATGATGACATCAAAATGTTCTTACTTACAAATATACAAAGGCTCCATCTGATTACTTGGAACTAAGTGGGATGATGAAATATTTCTTCCTCATGACAAATATGAAGTGATGCTATAATGAAGATATTGTTTAGTTTTTTCATTCATTAAACTATACGGAACAACCACTATAACGAATATTTTGTGAGGACCCCTGTGTTTGTTAAAGCGACACTCCAGTGTGATATAAATGTCCCCACACTGAATTTAGAGGTACGGATATCACCTCATATGGGTATTCAGTTTACAAGACACAAAGATATCGTTGCTAAAACCTCCGTACCTTTGAACATTGCAAAATAAAAAATTGTAGAAATAGCTCATTGTTTTTCTTATGACGAATACAATATTCAACTCATCACCTTCTTCTTTAGAACAAAGTTAAGACATAGATGGGTCAACAATGACATCATCACTGATGTCATCATTTGTTACATGACATGCCTTCAAAAGTCCTACACATCTCCATAACCATACAAGTATGCCCCACTGGACTGAAACTTGGAACAAACACAATCTGAGATGTGTTATATGTAAAAAAAAAAGTTGTGATGCCATTCTGATGTGGTCACATGATTTTTTTGCAAAAGTGTGTACTTTTTATTTTAACATTTCTGAACGAAACACTTTTTCTGGCAAAACCTTTTGTAGACTAATTAGATGTGTGTGTTTTTTTTTTCAATTTTGTGCATCATTTGGAGGGTAATTTCAATTTTTATTTTTGCCTGTCTTATTCTATTTGACCCTTTGTTCTGTAACAGCCTGCTTACTTTTCAACAATTCTGACAGGAACGGTTGAAAGCCATTGAAGAGGCAGAGCTGTCTAGTAGAAGACAGCAGATTGAAGAGGAGAAGAGAGAGAAGATGAAACTACGTAACAAACTACAACATCGAAATCAAGATGGTAGTTCGTTATCCTGTCTGTTTAAACAAATTCAGTTCAATTGAGTTTCAGTACTTGTTGAAAGTTCATGTGTGCAGTCCATACATTGATAAATACTTGCATAAATTTAAATTAAGTAAACCAATCAGTTTTCTCGGCAAAAACCAAACGGCCATTACAATTTCCATAATACCTCTACAAAAGTAATTCCCGTGACAATCTTAAGACTGTTTTAGCTTCACACATGAGGAAAAGACACCAAGAGTGAAACACTTTCCTGTACACATAATCTTTGCTAAAACATTAACATGAATAAAGGTATCTAAAGAGATGATAAAGATAGTACGCTGAAAAGGTCATTTATTTATTGTTTGTACATAGCTGAAATGCATTTTTTGCTCAGATGGATTTGGTTTACTCATTTACACATGCTGTTTTTATGCACAAGACAAACTTTTTCGCACTTGATGAAAGCTTAATTATGGTGTTCTTTTAGGTTTAAATGTTCAGAATTGTTATATTTGTCACAAAGCTAATGCTTTCATCAAAGTCAAAAACTCTGATGGCAGTTTGCCGAACATTAGTTTCAAAAATACAAAGAAAAAAAACTCTACTCAAAGTGACACTACTGAACATGGAATTTGGAGAAAAAGTTACATTTGGCACAGTCATAATCAAATTTGTTTTAAAAATTTGGTGTAGCCAAGTGCATGTGGTAAGATAATTGTTTCTTCGGTACAGCGTCGCACCACGTGGAATTGGAAGGCTGATCGACCAATGCAAGTCAATCCATTGCCCATGGTTTCTATTAGTGATGATATGAATTCCAAAGGATATAACAGAATAACTTCATTCCATTAATTCCAGTGATACTGATGTTTTATTGCACTTACCACATCACACTTGTATTGGTGCTCTACTTATCCCCCCTCACCACAACAATCTGTTTTCACAGCAATATTTTGTGTCTCCAACATTTAATTTATTATGTACATGTACATCGATAGTCGAATTCAACTTTACTGAGGGATCACACTTAATGTCTTTTCATTGGTTTCCTACCATGTTAATGGAACCATAAAATCTGAGTACTAGTTGCAAGAGGTCTATTCATGTATTTTTCCCAAGCAAATAATGAATAGAGAAAAAAGACTGAAGGCACAAAATTAGTGACTGATTCCTTATTATTTCAATGTCAGTTTGAAAGGACAAGCAGCACATTCCACAAAATGATGCCACATGTATCTTTGTCCTCCTTTACTGCAAACTGGAAGTCACATTGCCTCCCGAGTCCCAACCTTGTGTTAAGTCACAAATTTCAGTACATATACAAGCGAGCCCAGCCTACATATATGTCAAGAATGCTGTTGTTGATACCCACGAACAGACAAACAAGGGACTTTGGGTTCATTTTCACATCTCTTGCATTGTCCAATAGACAGCTGTGTTCAGTGTGCTGCTCAACATTCCTTTACTTGTTGTCTCTCACCACCCCTTATTTCTACCACCCATTCATCTCACACATCCAATTGCATCAATTTTTTTGGAGCACGTGTGAAGCGTCCATGCAGGAGAACACGTGGCAGCTGAACTAGACTCGGTTGGGTCCATTCCATAAGGACCTAAATTGTGGCTGTGCTTTTTTCAGCAATCAGCAATGGAAAATGGATGCTGTTTGTTAGTTTTTTATTTTGTTGTGTTTTATTTTTCTTTTGGGGGGGGCTGAGATAGATGTTCATCTTCAAAGTTCAAAATGATTTACCGTTATGAGGTACAGTTTCTACTCATTAAGAATGTTCAGTTTAGTTTCCTACTGAGTCAATGAGTAAGGAAAGAGACTGGTAATAGAATTCAAGTTGGGTTCACCTGATGAGAAAAGTAAAATTTAGGTTAGTGCAGTACTCTGGGGATCAGCACACACCTTGTGATGAACGTGAAAGTGGCAGACATGAAACAAATGAAATCACGGTGATATAAAAAACTGCAAATATTTAATTATATATCTGTTTGGAGAAAATGATACCAACAAGCATAGCTAGAATGCATGTAGATTATATAGTAGTTATAAATCTGAAATGATTTTTTATTTAATTTTTAATTACTTTTGATTCCTTTAGAGCATTCTGGTGATAAATCATTGAGAACATCACAAATCACCAGCCACCAAAAACGAACCAGCTCTAAGCAAGCAAAGAAAACCAAAAGCTTCAATGGTAATATCTATGCAAGATTGCAGCAAGGTAAGTGTATTGCAAAAAAATTGGAGCCAACCTTGTTAAATGAACTCTGTTCACAGTAAACAACAAAAATTTTGCTTTGTGGTAAAATCATTTCTTTTTTAAATTAATGGCCAGCACGTTGCCTGGACAGTGATCTGTTATTTTAAAATCTGGAGTTCTTTGCCCATGTTCTGTGCATGAGCTGCAAGTCCATAATTATTATAATGCTTAGTTATGAAATTAGATGCTAGTCTATCATTTCAGATAATGTTGCAACACAATGGCAGGGTATTTTTAAATGTACATATTAATAGTTCGGCGTTAAACTGTGCCTGACAAATTCAATGTCTGAATCCATTCTGTTAGGTGGAAATATACATTCATTTTTCACAGCTGTCAAGAAAGATAAGGTTTTTTAAGGTTTTAACTATGTGATATTGATTTCATTATCACACAAGCACAAGTGGAACACGGAATAATGTAGTGCATCTGTGTCCCGTATGCCATGAGGCCGAAGGCCAAGTGGTGTACAGGACACAGACCCACTACATTATTCCTTGATCCACAAGTGCTAGTGTGATAACGAATTTATCTTCGAGCAAACTTGATGCGCTGTAAAGAAAGTAAAGGGCCTATAATATGCGCTTTACCTTTAACATGGGTATATATCACATTGTTGCTATGGATTGACCAATCAGAACTGAGAATTCAAGTTTGCCTGAAGACAAATTGATTTATCATTGAAATAAATCATGTCCTTCAACAACTTTATACATAAATTCTATACTTTGGTTCTCACAAGTGCCTCCTATGGTTAACTGTAGGCACATGTTTTGCGCCTAACCTATATTACCTATTATACATGCACATGTAGTCTGAAACTATTTAACATGGATGCCTCGTTTAACTCTGGCAGTGTATGACGCAGTCAGCAAACATGAAGATTCCTGGCCTTTCATGGACCCTGTAGATGAAGCATATGCACCTGCATATTACCAAATTATCATCAAACCAATGTGTCTCAACATCATAGAGAAGAAGATCAAGAAAAAGGACTATAAGACAAAAGAGGAAGTAAGTGCCCTCTCTGTAGTTTCGATTGTTGAACTTGAAGTAAATGATACCACCCATTTATGCCTCAAAGTTAGTTTGTTTTTTCATTGTTTTGTGTGGGTGTGCATGGTGTGCAGGCGTTGCATACATGGTGTGGCCTCTGCACAAAAGAAGTCCACATAATGTAGGGTGCGATGGCATTGGGTATGTGTGGGTTTGTGTGGGTTTGTTTTTGCATTCCATTGGGGACCCTGAACAAAGAGTACAATAAGGTCCCAGATTCACCGAGGGTCCCTGATTGACAATTGTGTACAAAACATACAGGAGGTCTTCTAAAAAAGTATGAACAAAACAGGAACAATAGGGGATCTCCAATTGCAGGCAAACACACACTCATGGGTGTGTGTGTGGATTTTCTTCCTCAAGCCTTATACAACATTTGATGAAAAGTGTGTATAATACCGTAAAGGTAAGACACCAACTTTAGAAATTGCCCTAAAGTTTGATTTCAAGATATGTAGAAGATCTGTGCTATATTGTAACCTGACTGTGTAACTCATACATGTAGCTTTATCTCACAGTTTGTTTCATTAACCATAACCGCCTAGGCACTTTTGGCTAGGGTGTGTCCTTCAACCTTCAAAATCCTCCAACTGCCCCATGAAAAAATCAGATACAGCCTCAATTCCCCAAACTCCTCCGATATTTCTTGAATACATGTGTGTTCTTTGAAGGGTGCCCACTGCCTCAACCCTTCTGAATTCTCCAGCAATTCCTCATTATGTTGAGGCAGTATTAATGGCATCCTGGAGCAGTATGGAAGATTTCACATATAATGTTGGCGAGAATTTATGCATGGCTGAACATGAACAACACAAGGTCAAACCCATAAGACAGTGCATCCTTCGCAATCAGCTACGCAATTTTGCCATGCAGCCTTAATCCTCCAAAACCGACCAGAGGATTTTTAAGGAATGAAGCTGGTTAGGATAAGTAATCCGTTGGGATCTGTTCTACAGGGTATGTGTTTTCATTTCTGCTTCAACTTCAATCTTGCCATTTGATTTTTGTTAGATGTAGAGTTATCGTGTGTACATGGACATGCACACCTGTCTTACTTTAAACTTAGTCTCTCCCGTCTACAGTGCTAGATATACAGTCGGTTGATACAAACTCAATGGGACTATCAAAACCTCATATTATCAGCTTCGCATATTACACAAGTTGACGTTTGTTTACAGAGCACTCTGTGTCATACACAAGTGTGCATTGTTGTACATGTAGAGTGTATGTAAAAGGAAGAAATATTTATATATTTTATATGTATTAGTATTAGACTTCACCTTCATTTTCTAATTTGATAATTGTGCTGATCAGTCATAATTTCAAATAAATAAAATGAAGATGTTGATAGAATAGATAAAAACCATATAGCACAGAAACAAAGTAAACCCCCCTGACTGCACTTGACTGCAGTACATGTACATGTAGGTCCATAGTGTGGGGTGGTTAGCCTGGTACAAGCATGCATGGAGACTGGAATGTTTACTGTGCTGGTACCCACTTTGCACATACATGTAAGCCCCTCTACGTATGTTGTCCATTTTACTTGGGAACCAGTTCATACCTGTAAGAACGGGAGAGGGTATTTCCAAAAGTTCTTTCTGAATTTTTTTTAAATGATGGGACCAGGATGATAATTATAGTTATTACATTCTCAAAGGGACATGCTTTTTGTTTCATTTTACTGTTACTGAGGGACTGAGGAATTCCGTAACGGAAGAAAGGAACCTTTATTTCTATGACCGACATTTTCAGGAGATGCAGTTTATTTTCTGTGGTACTTACAGTACAGCTGGTTTTTTTTTATGTGGTAGCTCTGAAAAGAGCCGTTTGCTTTAATGTGGATGTCTGGTATCTGGAAGAAATCAGTGATCTTCTGTGAAAGTCACTCGTGCTGCCATTGTACCAAAACTCCCAAGTCAGTTGCAGGACTGAAGATGTCATCATGTGTGGCTGATGGGATCCTTTATGCAACGGTTATCTTGCATCCAACCTTGGATACAATATTTGGTCTTCAAAACCACATTTACTCATTGTTTGGTTCAAAATACATGTACATGTAAATACCCCTTTGTCAGGTCAGATTCCCCGTAATTTAAACACCCTTTACGGGCAGGACACCCATTGTCTGTCTTGTAAAACCAGCCACCCGACATGTTTGATACACATTGTACATGTACTTACCGATCAACAAGTGAATTGGTGTTACATGTACATGTACTTGATGATTTACTGAAATGTTCCTTGTGTGGTGAATGGAATAAACAAGTGCTTTTAAATTGTACTCGGAGTAAAGATGCTTTAAACAGTGCTTTTTGATGCTGCTGCATTGATGGAAATGCTTTTCTTATCTGTGTTGTCATCTTAAACACAGCTTGTGTTAAGTTTTCTCACATAAGAATGTATAAATTTAGAACAGGATCAAAGATGCATGTAAGAAATATATTGATTGTAAGCATGATACCATCTGAAGTATGCCCATGTTAATTGTGTTTGACTGAAGGTTTTAATTAGATGATTGCTTTTTTATAGCAATGGGGGTTTCATTTTTTTGTAGACTAAAAGCAGTGAAGTTCAGTAAAAAAACATGTCAGTGAAATGAAGGGTTCGTGGTTCTAGAAAACATTCCTGTTGGCCAGTTACAAGTATGTGTGTGTTTTATGCTTATTTATGTTCACATTTCCCTTTCAATAGTTTGAACAAGACATGAACCAACTGTTCACCAATTGCCTGGAGTACAATGGCCCTGGTAATGGTAAGTGCTAATTAAAAACATCGGAAAAGATATCGCTGGAAACCACCTCCAGCTTCATACATGTAATTTACTACCTCTAGACTATTGTGATGGAACGTCAAGATGTTATTAACTTAAAGACTTCAGATAGACCATGCCAGACTTTGTAGTAATCATGCAAACCCACGTCAGGAATCTCTTCACCAGAAATTTTGATCCATGATGTTGATCTTACTGATGAGGTTATAATTGCAAAGAAGCCAATGTTTTCCAGTGCCCACATAATTGACTGAATTTTCATAAAAAAGGCTTTTATATGAATATCCATTGCTAATCAAGATTATGGATGCCTTTGAGTTTTAATGCCCTTGAAATCAGGGTGTCATTTTGAATTTATCAATAATCAATTGCAGTCAATTGGAAAGAATGTCAAGTCCTAAGTATTCTGAACAAAATTACTGATCAATATCAAAATGTTCATTGTGAATTCAAGTTTTACAACTTGTTCGGTATCAAACCCATATTATCAAAGGGATTATAAACATTCCTAAATCGGTGTGTAATAACTAGTATCAAGCACAATGCCCACATCTTTAAGTTTCAAACTGGCAGTACAGTTGTGAGAATCCTTAACATGAAAGAAAATGATCAAATATTCTAGCTTGTTTCTCAAATTCTTAGAATCATATGGAAACACCCAAATTACCACAGAAACCTCAAATTTTATCATAAACCCTGAGATTTATGAAGTAATATAATCGGTGAGTTCACAGTTATCATGGAGATGATGTTTATTGTATGGAAACAAAACTATCCCAGCCAGTCTACCAGATTTGTGCTGGCAATACGTGATGCACTTCCTAAATTCTGCTGACAGTCCTTGTTAAAACTACTTCAAACGTAGACACTTGACACTGATGCTGACTCCATTGCAACCTGTTCTTGAAACGTCTTTAACTTCTCAGCATGTGTATGACGTGACGATGTAGAAACACATAATTTTCCTTATTTTTCCAGGGAGGATGTTTAAATTCCTTTAAGAATTCTTTTTTTTTCATTTCCATGGTTGACGTATTAACGCATCTTGCTTGGTTGGGTTATGATGCAGGAGACGATCTTACATGCAGATGCTGCTACCAAGTGGCTCCAGAAATGCCTTTCTTGAGTAATTAGAATTGAAATGAGGAGCTCATACCATACACAAAAGAGCTCAGGGAGTTAAAGACCCCTTTTTGTTTGGTTAAACAGATTTCCTAGGGTTACAAAACCACACTTACAAAATAAATTAGGTTACAAAAATCCAAACTAGCAACTCCTGTGTATCCAAACAATTAGCAAAAAACACATCACCATGGGTGATGCCTACATATGCTGTGGACCATTTGACGTGGTTGACGCTAGAACATGCACTTCAATTTTTATCAAGGTACTTGAAAAACAGCTGAAACAAAATAACTCCATTGGAAAAGAATGAAAACACTTGTACATGTACTGATACCTAAATTCAAGAGTTTTGCCTCCCTTCATATTTCACGGGTGCCAGAAATAAATTGTAAGGTTGAAGAAGTTACAGGGAAAAAGTTCCCCTACCAGCTTTTTTAAGAAAGAAAACCGGTTAACATAAGATACTTGTACATATGTACACTTGATTGTGATACCAGTGACTGACTATGACAATCTGTGACTAAAGGAGGAGGCTTCCCTACTCAACAGAATTAATGTGTAGCAATTGCCGTATAAAGCAAAATGCTGATACATGTTTTTTTTAAGAATGCAGAAACAGAATGTATTCTGACCACTTTGACTGACTTCACTCTCATCATGAGCTTCTCAGATTAAAGGTCCCTAGCTAAATAGTTCATTTTCTGCATTTATTTGAATTTGTTTTTGGTATGATAGAGATACCATGTTCTAAGTTATTCTATTTCAAAAATTGTAATTACATGTAAAGAAAGAAATAGGATATAAAAGTACTTGACTGGAAACCTTTAGAATTTATGAGAGCTTGAATTTATGAAAACACAACCTTTGGTACATGAAGGTTTTTTGACAAAACGTTTTGAGTCACCTTGTTGTGGTTTGTTTCTCTTTTACTTAAAACAGAATACACCTTGATGGCTGAGAATCTAAAATCTTGCTTGGAGTACAATATGGAAAAGATATTTCCAGAGGAGAAAGCTGACAAGATTGAAAAAGATAGCACCCATCATGTGGACCAATATGCTTATCAGCGACCCCCACAGCGTCAGTCAGCAAAAAATGCTAATACAAGACTGGAAAAGCTAGAAGATAAGGTGTATGCTAGGCTAAGGGGTCTCAGCAGTAGTGAATCAAGCATTTTTGAAAGTCAGGATAGTCCATGTGGTGCCAGTGATGATGATGAGGATATGGTTTTGGAGAAAATCAAGTATGAAAACACCGACAGTGATTACGAAGATCGATCTCCTCAGCTTGAAATTTTGAAAAGTGATCCCGTAGATAAAGACAAATCAAATGACTTGAAGGTCTTCCCCTGTACCAAAAATGACCCTGTGACAAGTACTAGTAGTCATATCAAGCAAGATAACACACTTAATGCATACTTGTCTGAATCATCTACCGTAGACTACTCACAGCATGAAGATCAAACAAAAGCGCAAACGTTGGATGAAATATATGAAACATCTACCAGTACTTCCTCCAGAAAAGGTGACCAAAATGATGGCAATGCTGTCACATCAAGAGGTGTTATTGCATTTGCACCATCTTCAGGATTAAGAGAGCTGTCTCTGCATACTTCCAATAAGGATGTACAAGGGCAAGACTATATGCAATCCTGCAGTGATAAAGAACAAGACTCAGAGCAATGTAAAGATAATTATCCAAATGAAATGAGTTGTAAAGAGCACTCAGGCCAAATGTCATTTACTCCTTTACAAGGCTCCCGTGCTTCAAAGGTGAACCGTGTAAAACCTATTCAAAATGTACGTCCGTATGTACCTGACTGCCATTCTGAAGACAGAGGAACATGTAGTACAAGTCAATCAGTACCATGTGATCAGCATGAAGCAACACAGCAAGCATCTCAGGGCCCACCGGCAATGATTGATTTAAATTCCAGACGTCCCAATGTTCTGAATCCTGAGACATCCTCCTCAAGTGAAAAGGACTTTCATGTACCTTGCCAAAAGGAAAATACCTTTGGCTTAAGTCAAGATTTACCTCAAGAAAATTTGTATGTACCCTCCAGCCTGAGTCAAGGTTTTCAGCATTCCAAGAAATCTACACACTCAGGGACCAAGAGTAATCCTCAGTATACACAACATGCATCCAAAGATGAAGCTGAACTTCCCGCACCATTAACTGTGCCACCAGTCCAGGAAAGTGTGGTTCAGCATGTTCCAGCTGTTCAGCCTTTGTTGCCTTCATCTAATGCCTTGGAAGTACCACACTGGAAGGAGGAACACTCACTGAATGCAAGAAGCAGTAGTTGTGAATCAACACAGAAATTATGGCATCCATTGGGTTTGGAAGATAAAACTGTATCTGTCTATAACAAGACTGATAAATCAACTTCCAGTGTTAACACAATGGCAAACCAGAATCAAGGTTATCTAGGTCGTATGAAATTACCACAAACAGGTGTCATACGAACACCACAAAACAATTCACAAAGTAGCAATATACTTGAGTCTTTACTTCATAGGCAACCTAATTCTTCAGTTGGGAATATTTCTGAGGCCCATATGTCAAGACAACTTGTTCTTGACAACTTGCCAGCTCAAAGAGAAATGGGATCGAAAACATACACATGTGTGCCCCCTGTGTGTAGCTCATCTTACCAAGGAAGTGTCCAACTGCATAATCAGAGAGCTGAATCTGTTGCCACCAACTCCAATCAGTCAGTAACAAAACAACCAGAGAAGACTGTTCAACCGAAACCATCATCTTCAGGTATATTGCATTACCCACAGTCTTCTGTGAACCAGTCAAATGTAGCTAGTCGGGTAGAACCTGGAAAGGGTAGCATGACTCAATTGCAGATGAGTCACACAGATACTGCAAGAGGCATTGATACAATGCTCCCTGTCAGAAAATCGGACAGTTTTCTTTCTATGCTGACAAGTGAATCCAGAAGCACGAATGAATACAAAGATCATTTTGATATGCAGAGATATGCAGGATCTGGGAATGTGTATAATCAAGCACTGTATAGTGACCACCTACGGTTGCATGCTAGCCAAGCTTCTGCAGTCACTCATGGATATTCAGCAGGCTCACATTTAAGTCATCTGCTGCAAGGTAGACAAAAATCAGAGGACCGGCCAAGTTCCGCTTTCACACCGCTTGATCCGTACTCTAGCCACTCAGCTTTTAGGATGCAAAGACCAAATCCTACCCTGTTTCCACAGTATATGGGTCAACAAGAAGCTGAACAGTTGGCCAGACAACAGTATCAACAGCACTTGCATCAAAGAGCTGGTGTGGGTACAAGGTTTACAGCATATCGGCCACAGGCTTCACACACACATCCAGATATGGCCTACTATTCACAGGTATTTTTTAATAGGTCCCCTCCCTAAATTTAACAGTTATATGTTTTTAGATGTCAATTGCCCTTATTCAGGTGTGTTGACAAATGTAGAGTTGACAATTGATATCTGAGTTGGGATCCAGTCAGTAACAAAGGAATCAGAAGTCAGGGAGCTAGTAAGATGGAGGAACTATGACAATAGATCTAGTAGTAATCCAGTACATGTTTTAAGTACGCACATACAGTTAACTCCAACTAAGTCGGCATCGCGTAACTCGTCATATCGTCTAAGTTGGCTTTTTGACAAAAGTCCCGATCACCTGTAATGCATTTCCATTGACAATTTCATTTCCAAGTCAGCATTTATTGGTCGTCATTTCGGCATGAATTTTCTCGGTCCCTTTTCCACAAAGCTACAAAAATTCCTTTGTGTAAGTCAGCATTAACAAAAAAACTGCTTCGGGATCAGTTTCCTTTGTCACTGTTGCCAAGAAGTTTTGAGTGACACGTCCCATACTGTTTGACTGATGTCTGTGTATTAGCAGCACTGGCTGTGGTTTATGATTGGCCAGCAGTAATACATCAATACCAGTAGCCCCTCTAAGGCTACATGCATGCGCTCTGTCCATCGGGGGGGGGGTCGCCTTATTGAATGAACTTAACCACTGCATGTGCGGATGAGTGTATGGCTGCATCCAAATCTCTTGTCTAGAGCTACATGTAGGTCTAGGTCTTCGCTCCATTGGAAATGCATGGAGATGCATAGATAATAGACCTAGACATAGCTCTGGAAGCCCATTTCGGACATGGCCTATGTTTCCTGTACCATAATTGCATCACGTACATGTACATACTGCACTGTCGAGGGCACATGATCAATTATCGAATTTGCAGCCCGTGAGGATAGTAATCGAGAACAAATTTGCTGGGATCAACCATGAGGTAGAAATAAACCAGGGTAAATCAAAGCATTTGAATTAGTGCAAGGAATCATAATGTACATAGGCAGTACGTTTGTACGTGTATGTCAGCAAAATGACGATTTACAGCTCAAGTTGACATTCTCTCAAGTTGTCATAATTTCTTGAGTCCTGAGAGTGCCAACTTAGCCGGAGTTTTCTGTATTATTCATTTAGTTTATTATAACTTAACTTACAATCTATACCTGTATGAATTGCATGTGTGCAGCTGGTCCGTTGTTGGTGCTTTATACAAGTTTTCCCTCTCTCGAGCTCTGCTGTGGTCAAGCTAGCCAAATGATGCAGTTGTGTCTAAGGCTGTATATTGCAACCAAGTACCTGACCATTGTTGTCATAAACTGGTTCCAATTTATGGAATAAATACTTAACAAATTACTTAATAACTTTCCAGACAAAGAAACAGAAAGATTTAAAGAGGTTTTGCTCGGAAAGTTTAGGATGCCTGTTTTGCTTGTTCAGTTCAGATTTAGTTTTTTCTTCTTTTTTGTAAATTTTAGGATTTGCTTTTTTGACTTGATACCAGGGAACCGGTATTTAGCCTCAGTTAGGTATTTGGTTCCTCTGCAATGCATAAATGCATAACCTATCTTCATGTCTATGTGAATGACATCATCACAGTAGTCTTTACAGTTAAGTGTGAGGTATTGTGTTTTTTTATTGACAGCATGGTATTGGCAGTCAGTTTCTAGGCAGTCAGGCCGTTGGTGGAGTTGGGGCACCCATGCCCTATGATCCTGCCTTCCTGTCACACCCACCTCACATGCAAGGTTACAAGTGATGTATTTTCGTTTGGCCGAGTGACAGCTTTAGTGTATTTGTAAGTTTTCTTTTTTTATTAAAACCCAAACTTTTTCTGAAGGATTTATCATACATGTACATGTATATTCAATTTTGATGTGTTTAACCTCAATACATGTACATGTACCTTGTCACAACTGTTGTGATATTGTGTCTTACTGTGAATTTCTTAGGAAGTTTTATTATATGTGTAAGCAGGAAGGATTATTTAGATTATTAATAAGGCCACACATATACCTCGTGAAATATACACTGAACAATGTGATTGTCTTCAAATGTATAAGATGATGGGACATACGTACAAGTATGCCCTTAACAGTGATAGAGAGAGAGGCTGGGCCATCCCCTGTGCCCCATTAGCATCCTGAGGGCTGTGCATATTTGAAAAATATCTGGGTTTATAGTCATTCAAATAATAAGTCATAGGGCATACTTCATGCCGTATTCATATTAACCAGTGTGTACATGTGTTACTCTGCCATAGGGGACAGAAATACAAAGGGAAAGGATTTTGGTCGCTCCTTTTTTCGATTCTGTCCTCTAAGGTAAGTGCCCATGCTCAGTCTATGGAAAAGTGTTAGTGTTATTGAAAATACAAGGCCATGTCCTCAGTGGTATAATAAAATGCGACTCTGAGGGCATACTATTGGTCTTTGGCAGTTTTCTACATGACACACATGTATTTGGTCATATGCAGTTCTTCCATACAGGATGGTTGATACAGAATTTATTCATGGAGTGGTCAATCAGTATTGTACTCAAGACCACTTAAAACCTTCACAAGACCAACACAAGACCTCCAGTCTGAATTCAGGTCGCAAGCTATTCAAATGAATTGCAACAAAGCATTCCTTTGTCATTGTTCACCCAGTTACCCGTGACTTGTTGTGTGCATGGTCTTGTGCATGGTCTTGTGCATGGTCTTGTGTCTGATCTTGTCATGGTCTCGGCTACAATACTGACCAGTCTTGAAAATTATACGCCCCAAGTGGCATATTATGTTTAGACTTTGTGCACAAGGTTTGTGGTGTGTACAAATAAAGTTAGGTCAGTTCCTGGTGCAATCAACTTTTTTTCTCCACAACCGACACAACGAACAATTATTTCACATGCAGAGAGCCTTGGATTTTGTTTTACACATGGGATGTACATGTGTAAGGCCTATTGTGTTCAATTTCAATTAAATGGAATTGCTCTACATTTGGTTCAAAAGATGATTCCTAAATTAATATGTCTACAGTTTATTTTGAATAAGTCTGTTTATAACTTGATGTTCTGTTTATAACTTGATGAATTGATGTGTGATGCTGGGGCCCCTTCATGGTTTCCCAGTTGGCTGAATATGTTGGTACTTACACATGATATCTGTGATACATTAAATAGTTGTTTGAACCATTTCTTTTTTCACATGAAGTCAGATGAAGCACTGTGATTAAAAACGAAAGTAAAACTGCAATGGTTAAAGGGAGGGAAATCGTAGGCTCAAGCCAAGCCTTTTTCAAGCCTTTATCTTTATATAATCCTTTTATATATGATATTGACCCTGAAGAATGCAAGGATTGGGCAAATTTATACAATAGTGTAATTTTTTATAATTTCTATTCCCATATTCACATTTTATATGATAATAACATATCCGTGTTAAGTATACCCTGTATTTGTGTGCTCTAGTTTTGAAAAAGTATGTGGTTAAAACCAAGAATTACATTTGGCAATAAATACTTCCAAGTGTCTTTCATACAGGCTAAAATGACACATTGGGTTGCATTTTCTACATGATTACAGGCATGGATGTGTATCCATAGTCAGAGCATCAGCTTTCAATGAAATAGTGCCAGCATTTTTCTGAAATGCCACATTTTAAAGGAGGTATATCTATAAAAGTTTCCAACAACTCGGCCTGTACAATGCAGAGCCTAATTTCATAGCGCCACTTAATACAGCCGATTTTTGTGCCGAACAGTCGCCCTTCACATTTTTGCTTAAAGCAGTAAGCTAGCAAAAATTAATAACGACCACATTTTTGTGTTTAAGTAAGACTTTCAATCAAAATGGCCATATTACTTCCAAACATCATGCTCGTGGTACCGTTAATGAAGAATTTATGCAATTCAAAGACAAAGATGGTGTTTCACAATTGACATGTTCCACTCAATTAATAACGACCACATTTTTGTGGTCGTTATTAATTGAGTGGAACACTCAAGCTATCCACACTTCAAATTCAAATTTGGGCATGATACAGATTTCCCCATCCATGATTACGAGACATGCTATCAGGTAAGTTAGAACACCCAACTGAGAGTGATCACACCCCACCACCCCTGCTTCAAGTCTACCTTGGGTTGTGTCACTTGTCATCAGGGACTTTGGGCACAGTTGTTACAGCCCCCAACAGCATGGCAGGCACATTGTAAACAAACAAAAAACCCATCTTGTACAAAAAATGTGCCATCATTAGTTAATATACTCATGTATTGACTTTTTCCACCAGCTTGTGTTTGTTCATCAGCTTCCCTCTTCTTAGTGCTCTTCAGTGATAGCTTATTCTTCAATTTAGCTTGTCACAAGAGCAAGATTTGTTTTCGTTGTGAATGGTATAGTTTTTCCTGTGGCCTCTTTGCTTTTATCTGCCTTTTCTTTACCTTTCACAATGCCACATTTTGCTTAAGTGGACGATATTAAAAGAGTCACATGCAGCTTTTTTTTGCTTAGCTTAGAAAACACTGGTGAAATACATTTATGCTCAAGTACAATTTCTGTGCTATATTAAGCAGAAAAGTTTGCTTATGGTTTAAGCAGCGCTGTGAAGTTGAGCCCTGGGTTTTACACACGGTGATAACACAGGTAGTTGCATCTGCTCTCTCTCCCTTTACCCAGCTTATATAGTAAACAGTAATTCTTTGAGTAACTTTTTCATTGAACATTAATATCTGTTTAAAAATTGTTTTTTTGTATTTACCCTTTTTTGTTTGGGTCTGGAATTTTGCTGCTTTTGTTCAGAAAATATAGCTGTGCCTGAAGAGTTGTAGAAATACCTACATGTCGGATAGGTGACAGGACATCCACCCCTTGAAGTGCTCTTCACTCTGAAGTGTCATAAATTAACGGCAAATGCGTGCACATGTAGAGGACATGAGGGTTTATGGGTATTCGGAGCATCCTTCACAGACCTTCACAATATACCACTTGCATCCTCTATTAAAGCAACCGAGTTCCTTGGATGTGAAAATAAGACCAGTGATATTGAAATGATCTTACAAATGCAAACATTCTGGCATAAAATGCTATACTTGATGTGTGATTTGAATTACACACCAGTAAATGTATGGTAATTTGATACAAAGTTATGCACTTTTGTGTTGTCAGTAAGCGGATAGGTTTTTGGGTTTTTGTTTTTTGCTGTTTTCCATCTCTGAATTTCATGCTTGTATTTCATTTTCGTCATGTTGTAGGTTTTCAGTCATTTTTGTGATCTTTCACAGAGGCAGAATGTTTATTGGTTTTAGCATTATCTCAGACTTTATGGAAAAGAATCTTACTGAAATTCGGGGGACGGTAACCTTTATGGTTTTACACAATTGTACACAAATAAATTTAACAAGTCCTCGTCCAAGCTGACTTCTCTCTGGATGACTGTACTTCCCTCTCTCAGTGCTGTGTGTCTTGAACATTTCTTAAACTGCAAAATCCTGATAAAAATATCAGGGGCAAACAGCATATATAAACTATCTTTTAGAAAGCCCTACAAATTTATTTGATTTCATAAGCAGATTCATCTACAGGCATTGAAGGGAAAACACAGCAGTTTTTAGAGGAGCAGAAAAAGTGAAGATTTCATTTGTCATTCTGAGGGTTGTGTTGGGTGGGCTTTTACATTCTTTTTCCATTTCATTAGATTTGAAAGGCAAATTGAAAACAAAGAAACCCGGGGGGTAGTCCCATTAACCCTCCCCATTTGTCAGTGGAGGCATTTCAGTTGGACTGTATTTTGCTATCTTGATCACCAAAGTTGGAGGAAGTTAGATCAGACTGAAGAATTTTGTGTCACGTTTGTTCATTGATAGTGTGTCACGTACTTAACAAACATGTTCAAATTGAGCATCAAATTTCAAAGAAAAACCTGGCAACCCTTTTTCTTGTTTGCTGTTTATGTTATAGTATTATTGGCCCATGAGAGACATATCACATTATTATATTGTTTGTTTAACCAAAGTCTCTCAAAACACCTGATAGAGCAATATTAGCACTGGAAAAAAGGTTAACATTGTTTATAGCTGTAGTTTTTAAACTTTTTAGTCATACAGGTGTTTCCTTACCTCCAATCCCTTCCTTTTTTAAATCTTGTTTTTAACTTCATGAATTTTTAGATTTCTTCTTGATACATGTACGTAGTTAGCAATGTTGTGTTGATTAGGCATATGAAGAATTTCATGGAATCAATGTCCTTTTGTAATTATTCTGGTTAAAACAGCAAGTGTGACTAGTTTGTTTGGGTAACATCATGTCTTTAGTTGTGCTTATAGCAACAAATAAATGTCTTTCCATTTTTTCCCAGTTGATAAAGGTTTGAGAGTTGATTGATGAAGTAAAAGCCTTTCTTAGATTGATTCTTTTTGGGGTTGGTTTTGTTTGTTTGTTTGTTTTTTTTGGTTTTTTGTAAGGGGAACTAGTATTACTTCTCATGTGTACCCATTAGACAGTGGATAACCCCAACACATGTTTTTTTACAGCTTTTTATGAGTTCTGTTAGAGGTGTACCTTTGTTCAAACTGATCATCTTTAAATGAAACAGTTCCTACTGCCTTTTATTATTTGCTAGCTTTGCACGTTACCTTCCCTAGCAGTCATCAAAACCAAACAAAGCAAACAATCAAAACCTAGTTATATCGAAAGAAAACCACACTCTTTAGAGTACCGTCTGTGCATTCATAACCAGTTGTCGGAGAGGGGTGTATGTGTTGAGTGTTTTTGCACTCAATTGGGAACCCTGAACAATAGAGGACAATAAGGTCCCCGATTCACAGAAGGTCCCCGATTGATAACTGTGTACAAAACATATGGGTGGTCTTCTCTAAAAAAGTTTAAGTACAAACAAAAGAGGAAAAACAGGGGGTCCCCAGTTGGAGGCAAATATCACTTGATTGTGTGTGTGTGGAAAGAGTCGGGACTTTGACTTGGCCATTCCAGTACATGGACACCATTGTCCTTGAACCACTGCTTTACCACCGTACCTTGGTGGTGTGCCTGGGGTTATTGTTCTGCTGGTACATCCAATCGGGTCCAAGCTGGAATTTCTCAGCAGACGCTTCCACGTTGTTATCAAGGAGCATGATATAATCCTCTTTTTTCATGATGCCCTGTATCTTTATGAGGTTCTGGGTGCCACTAGCAGAGAAGCAACCCCATAGCATTATACAGCCACTACCGTGCTTGGCGGTTGAGACTGTGTCTGGCTTGTATGCTTTTCCTTGCTTCCTCCAGACGTAGGCAATACCCATGTGGCCAAACAACCCCATCTTTGTCTCATCAGACCACAGGACTAATGACCAGAAGGCAGGATCTTTCTTCAGATGTGCTCTAGCAAATGCCAGACGTCTCCTCATGTTTCTTCCTGAGTAGTGGTGTCTTCCTTGGCCTGCGTCCGTAGAGGCCTCCTTTTGCAATACTCACTGGATGGTTGCCTGTGACACCTTCGTCCCTGCCTTGTCAGTAGTATCAATTAGGGCCTTGGTTGTAATCCGTGGGTTGTTGGCCTCCTTGCAGATTTTTGTGGCGAGTCTAGGAGAATATGTTGCACTTCCTCCATTCCGAAATTTATATCCTTGTGGAGACGTGGCTTTGTTTGGCAATTTCAATGTATGGTGCCTTGCGGAGACTTACGAGAATGGGTTGAATAGGTCTCCACAAGGAATTTCTAAAGGTGTATAGGTCTCCACAAGGATTTCATGAAACTGATAATTGGAAACCGCTCAAAAAGGAGAAATTTTTAATGCGTTAGAATCTATCACAAATTGAAGTGTTTCATATAAGGGACATTCCATCAAAATTTCAGTCCAGGAGAGTGATTCATGTTGAAATGGGAGCATTTTGAAAACATCGTTTCACACGCGACCGAATTAGTACCTGCCACGTCCATTGAGGATTTTCACTGTGTTGAATCTCTTGTACTTCCTGATGATACTCTCAACTGTTGCAACAGGGACCTTGCATTACTTGGAAATTGCCTTGTAGCCTTTGCCTTCTTTATGGCATTCATAATAAGCTGGCGTATATCCTCACTGAGTTCCTTCTTCTTGGCTATGGTGGCAAGTAACTGAGAATGATCCGAAAACTTTTCTTCTTTTTATATTCTTTGGGGAGATGGCATCTTGAAATAGCTTCATGCCAAAGATTCTTGCAGTCGTAGAAAGTGAAAATAAGCAGTATGAATGAAAGGATTTTTTTCTTGTGATTTTGTCTTGGATATGAATAAATTTGACAGAGTAAAAAAGAAACCCGGGCCTTATCGATTATTATGCAAATGAAGTTTAGCCAGCACACATGTGGGTTTGTATTTTGCAACAAATAGACAAAAGATATAGTGGAAGTACCAACTTAATAACTTTTACAAATGAAGAATTCTAAAAAGTATGTTCTTTTCCAAATGGTATGAATAATTTTGAGCAGAACTGTATGTTAAGGTTATGTGGTTTCAAACTCTACTGATTTATTGGTACCAGTACCCTATACAGAGGCAGATCCGGGTTGGGGGGGCGTTGGGGGCGCACACCTCCTCCCCCTTTTTAAAAAAGATAAATATGTAGAAAAGAAAAAAGGGAGGGTGGGGTAAAATAAAGGGCCAAATTGCATCATACAGCACCTATAAGGCAAAACGGCTCCATGTTACCTCACTGTTAGGGCTGTGTGCTGCCAAACATTTTACCATTTTACCAAATTCCACGAATCGAATCACAAAATAATTTAGCCATCAATGTATTTGGCTACTCGGAGAAAGAAGGCATTTACGCACTTTATAAAACTAAACGCGAAGAAGAGCCCATCAATTTACTGTATTTCACTAAAGGCAAAAGGAGTCATTATTGCTGGATCAAGATTTACTCACGGTTGATGGGTGACGTCAATAAACACGATGGTAAATCTTATTGGTGTTTCAAATGCCTGTCTCACTTTCAAACGCAAGAAAGACTAGACATGCACAAGGAAGACTGCCAAGAAATGGACACGGCAGCGTGCAAATTGGTACTTCCCGAAGTGGCAAAAACATTCTCAAATTTAAAAAAACTATAAAAACAAGTAAGATGCTCCTTTCATCATCTGCGCAGACTTCAAATCCACTTTAGAGCGCGTGCCGCCGAAAGAATTAAACACGGTTAAAACGCACGTTCATAAGCCGCGCGGCTATTCTTAATGCGGTTGTGAGATGCGACGGCGCGTGTAATACATATTGGATTTGCGAAAGACGCATCCGTTCAACTGAAGAATCCCAGTGCCGGTGTCAAGTCCCGGATGAGCCGAAAACAAATAACGAAAAAGCCGCCTTTAGTTCAGTCAACGAATGAGGCTTTAGAGATTGTATTTGTATGGAGTGCGAAAAGCCCTTTAATAAATTTGGCAAAGTTCGCGATCATTGACTGGCAAGTACCGAGGCCCAGCGCACGCTCAGTGTAATGCCAAGTTACGAGTCGTACCCGGTCAAACGGTCGTACCAGTGATTTTGCACAACTTGGAGAAATACGACGCGCGTTTAATTATGCAAGGCGCTCAAGCGTTTGACGGCAGTAAAATTAACGTCATCGCCGAAAATTATATCTCGTTTAGCTTTGACCAACTTAGATTTCTAGACTCGTTTCATTTCATGGCGGCCTCTTTAGATCGATTGGTTAAAAATTGTTCTGCCGAAGTTTTTAATTTGCTCCGCGACACATTCCCAGAAAACACGGATGTCCTTTTAGAAAAGGGAATTTACCCATACGAATACATAGACTCGTTTGACAAACTTAAAAAAAAAAACCTGCCTCTTGGAGCTGCTTTTTACTGCTCGTTGAGGCAGGAGTCTATTTCGGAGAATATACAAGAGCCCAAAATGTATGGAAAACTTTTAACTGCCGAAATCTAGGAGACTACCACGATTTATAGGTATATAGATATCGATAAAAACACCTATTTTTCGCGGCGACATTTCTAGCGTAGGGGCAAAGCGTTATGCCAAAGCGATTAACTACGAAATAAAAGATTATAACCCCAAAAAACGATTTCACACGTCATGTATCTAAGACGCGAATAATTTAAACGGCTTCACGAGTCAGCATTTACCATTAAAAATTTTCGATGGGTTCAAGACGTAAGCAAATTTACTCCTGAATACATTTCGAAAATTTCTCCCAAAGCGTCCAAAGGATATAGACTCGAAGTGACCTTAGTCTACCCGCAGCACTTGCACGATTTACACAACGATTTCCAACTGGCGCCAGAAAATTTATCGATTCCGAATGAGTGGTTCACAGAGTACCAAAAAGATTTAATAACAAACGGAGAAAGTGTCACTTCGATAGATAAACTCGTATCAATTTTAAAAACCAAAAACAAATATGTAGTGCACTATCGCACTTTACAAAAATATCTGGAACTCGGTTTAGAAATAAAACAAGTTCATCGCGCAATATCGTTTAAACAGGCGGCGTGGAAGAAGAGTTACATCGCCAAAGACACCGAGTTACGTAAATTGGCTAAGTCCGATTTCGAAAAGGACTTTTTCAAGTTGATGAATAACTTGGTATTTGGTAAAACCATTGAAAATGTTTGATTTCGCATGGACGGGCACTTGCTGAGGGACGTACACGACGCTGAAAGGTACAAGAAATTAACCTTTCAACCAAATTATAAAGCGACTACGCCGTTTTAAGAGTGCGATCTTTCGTTTTTCGAAATGTATCGCATAAAAACAAATTTGAATAAGCCCATCTACTGCCCTGTAAGTATTAGATTTGTCCAAACTTTATTGTACGATTTCTATTATAATACGTTAAAAGCGGATTTCGGTTCAAATGTCTGTCTTTTATAGAGGGCACGGATAATTCATTCGTTCAAACTCAAACGGGCGATTTAACTAAGTACCTGTGCAAAAGGCGGAATTATTTGACTTTAGCAATTATCCACAGGATCATAAACTATACGACCCAAAAAATAAAAAGGCCATCGGCAAGATGAAGGACGAATTTGGAGGTCAAGTGATATCGGAAGCAAAAATATGAAGTGGGCCCCGTTTTTACGCGCTTGCCGTTTACCCGTTTAAATTGTGTCGTGTGTTTTTCAACTTGATAAACGTCGACAGACCAAACGGGGTCTGTAGCCATTTTAACGATGCCTCCTTCCTGCTCTCCTGGGTAGTATAGATATCTAACCAACACATCCAAAGCGAGTTCACGCACTTCGCTTTTTACGGGCGCTGCAGGTGTGTGTTTCACCCGGTCTAATTTAACGGCGTTTGCAAGCGAAGTCAATTAATTGAATGCGAAGACATATTTTTGCGGCAGGTGTATCGTTAATCGCGTTTTCTTTTATGTTCAAAGTTTTCGCGTAGCACAATTATAAAATAGTATATTGTAGCGCCGGCGGGTCCGGCCGGTGGGGGCGCCAGTCGGACCCGCGTGGAGTTCGCTGGCTGGTATGCGAATGGCCCGCGGTTTTCCCGCCTCGCACCTGCGCAGTCCCCAGTTTGTTGTGGACGCTACAGCAATAAAACAGAGATTTCGTGACCAAAACAGCGAGTTGCGGCTGTGTGTGAATCTATACTAGCGTCCAACCCAGATCCGCAGGACACGCTACAATATATTAAGAAATATGTCACAACAGTACACCAAAAAATTAAACTCGAGTCGCTGATTAAAAGTGCCTCGTGCCATTAAAGGCGAAAGACGCAAAGTCACAATCACACATAACCGAGCACAATCGCAGCGGGTCACACGTTAAACGTGAAATTTTCGGCGTTGGGCGTAGACGACGTAGTAGTTCCTGGTACCGCGAAATTGGCTTTCAAATTGGACCTTGACGGAGCTAGCGACGACAATCGAACCGTATACAATAATTTGGCGCGTAACGTGGTTTCAGAACTCAACGTCAGTTTACAGGGCAACTAAATCGTTATCGAGACGCGGACGTATTTCACAACTGAAAAGATAATTGGTTGCCAAACTCGCAAACTAAAAACATGGTGTACTTTGGCCTCGAAAGGGAAAACGTGGCTAAGTTGTGTTTAAGCGCGGAAGATGCTAATGCGGCTTTAAACGACGGGAAAGATAAGGCCAGAGCGGGGGCAGTATGGATCGGGGGGGATTTTTTGCCCACGCACGCTAAATACATTTTCCCTTGGGTCGAGCCTCCTGGAGAGACCTACCCCCCTATAAATAGGCAAACCAGGGAGTGGGGGTTAAGGTCCAAAATGCTCTCATTGAAAAGCGTTATAAATGGGCCCAGTTGCCTCCGGCGCTCTGCACTCCTGAGGGCCCTGGGTAGCTCGCCGAAGCGATCTACGGTATGGAGTATCGCCCTCGCACGGCGGAGTCGGCCATAGGCCGGACTTCCGCCTCTCTCGGACCAGGCTTTCCGAGGAGTAAATTTCAGCGGGCGTTGCCGCCTCGACGCCCGTAATTTGCTCTCGTGGCCACATAGGCCCGCCGCTTTGCTCCGGCCAAGACACCGTTTGGCCTACTTTGTCGGGCCCTCCGGCCTCCCTGAACTCTCTTTCTCCACCTCGCCCCACCGCTCCCTCCAGGTCTCTCCACCGGCCACTGCGGATACTCGAGCCCGGTCCGATTTGCCCGTCATTTTGCCAGCTCATGTTCCCAAGCGTGGGCAGTGTGGGCCCAGCTATACGGTGCCCGTGTGGATCGGGGGGATTTTTTGCCCACGCACGCTAAATACATTTTCCCTTGGGTCGAGCCTCCTGGAGAGACCTACCCCCCTATAAATAGGCAAACCAGGGAGTGGGGGTTAAGGTCCAAAATGCTCTCATTGAAAAGCGTTATAAATGGGCCCAGTTGCCTCCGGCGCTCTGCACTCCTGAGGGCCCTGGGTAGCTCGCCGAAGCGATCTACGGTATGGAGTATCGCCCTCGCACGGCGGAGTCGGCCATAGGCCGGACTTCCGCCTCTCTCGGACCAGGCTTTCCGAGGAGTAAATTTCAGCGGGCGTTGCCGCCTCGACGCCCGTAATTTGCTCTCGTGGCCACATAGGCCCGCCGCTTTGCTCCGGCCAAGACACCGTTTGGCCTACTTTGTCGGGCCCTCCGGCCTCCCTGAACTCTCTTTCTCCACCTCGCCCCACCGCTCCCTCCAGGTCTCTCCACCGGCCACTGCGGATACTCGAGCCCGGTCCGATTTGCCCGTCATTTTGCCAGCTCATGTTCCCAAGCGTGGGCAGTGTGGGCCCAGCTATACGGTGCCCGTGTGGATCGGGGGGATTTTTTGCCCACGCACGCTAAATACATTTTCCCTTGGGTCGAGCCTCCTGGAGAGACCTACCCCCCTATAAATAGGCAAACCAGGGAGTGGGGGTTAAGGTCCAAAATGCTCTCATTGAAAAGCGTTATAAATGGGCCCAGTTGCCTCCGGCGCTCTGCACTCCTGAGGGCCCTGGGTAGCTCGCCGAAGCGATCTACGGTATGGAGTATCGCCCTCGCACGGCGGAGTCGGCCATAGGCCGGACTTCCGCCTCTCTCGGACCAGGCTTTCCGAGGAGTAAATTTCAGCGGGCGTTGCCGCCTCGACGCCCGTAATTTGCTCTCGTGGCCACATAGGCCCGCCGCTTTGCTCCGGCCAAGACACCGTTTGGCCTACTTTGTCGGGCCCTCCGGCCTCCCTGAACTCTCTTTCTCCACCTCGCCCCACCGCTCCCTCCAGGTCTCTCCACCGGCCACTGCGGATACTCGAGCCCGGTCCGATTTGCCCGTCATTTTGCCAGCTCATGTTCCCAAGCGTGGGCAGTGTGGGCCCAGCTATACGGTGCCCGTGTGGATCGGGGGGATTTTTTGCCCACGCACGCTAAATACATTTTCCCTTGGGTCGAGCCTCCTGGAGAGACCTACCCCCCTATAAATAGGCAAACCAGGGAGTGGGGGTTAAGGTCCAAAATGCTCTCATTGAAAAGCGTTATAAATGGGCCCAGTTGCCTCCGGCGCTCTGCACTCCTGAGGGCCCTGGGTAGCTCGCCGAAGTGATCTACGGTATGGAGTATCGCCCTCGCACGGCGGAGTCGGCCATAGGCCGGACTTCCGCCTCTCTCGGACCAGGCTTTCCGAGGAGTAAATTTCAGCGGGCGTTGCCGCCTCGACGCCCGTAATTTGCTCTCGTGGCCACATAGGCCCGCCGCTTTGCTCCGGCCAAGACACCGTTTGGCCTACTTTGTCGGGCCCTCCGGCCTCCCTGAACTCTCTTTCTCCACCTCGCCCCACCGCTCCCTCCAGGTCTCTCCACCGGCCACTGCGGATACCCGAGCCCGGTCCGATTTGCCCGTCATTTTGCCAGCTCATGTTCCCAAGCGTGGGCAGTGTGGGCCCAGCTATACGGTGCCCGTGTGGATCGGGGGGATTTTTTGCCCACGCACGCTAAATACATTTTCCCTTGGGTCGAGCCTCCTGGAGAGACCTACCCCCCTATAAATAGGCAAACCAGGGAGTGGGGGTTAAGGTCCAAAATGCTCTCATTGAAAAGCGTTATAAATGGGCCCAGTTGCCTCCGGCGCTCTGCACTCCTGAGGGCCCTGGGTAGCTCGCCGAAGCGATCTACGGTATGGAGTATCGCCCTCGCACGGCGGAGTCGGCCATAGGCCGGACTTCCGCCTCTCTCGGACCAGGCTTTCCGAGGAGTAAATTTCAGCGGGCGTTGCCGCCTCGACGCCCGTAATTTGCTCTCGTGGCCACATAGGCCCGCCGCTTTGCTCCGGCCAAGACACCGTTTGGCCTACTTTGTCGGGCCCTCCGGCCTCCCTGAACTCTCTTTCTCCACCTCGCCCCACCGCTCCCTCCAGGTCTCTCCACCGGCCACTGCGGATACTCGAGCCCGGTCCGATTTGCCCGTCATTTTGCCAGCTCATGTTCCCAAGCGTGGGCAGTGTGGGCCCAGCTATACGGTGCCCGTGTGGATCGGGGGGATTTTTTGCCCACGCACGCTAAATACATTTTCCCTTGGGTCGAGCCTCCTGGAGAGACCTACCCCCCTATAAATAGGCAAACCAGGGAGTGGGGGTTAAGGTCCAAAATGCTCTCATTGAAAAGCGTTATAAATGGGCCCAGTTGCCTCCGGCGCTCTGCACTCCTGAGGGCCCTGGGTAGCTCGCCGAAGCAATCTACGGTATGGAGTATCGCCCTCGCACGGCGGAGTCGGCCATAGGCAGGACTTCCGCCTCTCTCGGACCAGGCTTTCCGAGGAGTAAATTTCAGCGGGCGTTGCCGCCTCGACGCCCGTAATTTGCTCTCGTGGCCACATAGGCCCGCCGCTTTGCTCCGGCCAAGACACCGTTTGGCCTACTTTGTCGGGCCCTCCGGCCTCCCTGAACTCTCTTTCTCCACCTCGCCCCACCGCTCCCTCCAGGTCTCTCCACCGGCCACTGCGGATACTCGAGCCCGGTCCGATTGGCCCGTCATTTTGCCAGCTCATGTTCCCAAGCGTGGGCAGTGTGGGCCCAGCTATACGGTGCCCGTGTGGATCGGGGGGATTTTTTGCCCACGCACGCTAAATACATTTTCCCTTGGGTCGAGCCTCCTGGAGAGACCTACCCCCCTATAAATAGGCAAACCAGGGAGTGGGGGTTAAGGTCCAAAATGCTCTCATTGAAAAGCGTTATAAATGGGCCCAGTTGCCTCCGGCGCTCTGCACTCCTGAGGGCCCTGGGTAGCTCGCCGAAGCGATCTACGGTATGGAGTATCGCCCTCGCACGGCGGAGTCGGCCATAGGCCGGACTTCCGCCTCTCTCGGACCAGGCTTTCCGAGGAGTAAATTTCAGCGGGCGTTGCCGCCTCGACGCCCGTAATTTGCTCTCGTGGCCACATAGGCCCGCCGCTTTGCTCCGGCCAAGACACCGTTTGGCCTACTTTGTCGGGCCCTCCGGCCTCCCTGAACTCTCTTTCTCCACCTCGCCCCACCGCTCCCTCCAGGTCTCTCCACCGGCCACTGCGGATACTCGAGCCCGGTCCGATTTGCCCGTCATTTTGCCAGCTCATGTTCCCAAGCGTGGGCAGTGTGGGCCCAGCTATACGGTGCCCGTGTGGATCGGGGGGATTTTTTGCCCACGCACGCTAAATACATTTTCCCTTGGGTCGAGCCTCCTGGAGAGACCTACCCCCCTATAAATAGGCAAACCAGGGAGTGGGGGTTAAGGTCCAAAATGCTCTCATTGAAAAGCGTTATAAATGGGCCCAGTTGCCTCCGGCGCTCTGCACTCCTGAGGGCCCTGGGTAGCTCGCCGAAGCGATCTACGGTATGGAGTATCGCCCTCGCACGGCGGAGTCGGCCATAGGCCGGACTTCCGCCTCTCTCGGACCAGGCTTTCCGAGGAGTAAATTTCAGCGGGCGTTGCCGCCTCGACGCCCGTAATTTGCTCTCGTGGCCACATAGGCCCGCCGCTTTGCTCCGGCCAAGACACCGTTTGGCCTACTTTGTCGGGCCCTCCGGCCTCCCTGAACTCTCTTTCTCCACCTCGCCCCACCGCTCCCTCCAGGTCTCTCCACCGGCCACTGCGGATACTCGAGCCCGGTCCGATTTGCCCGTCATTTTGCCAGCTCATGTTCCCAAGCGTGGGCAGTGTGGGCCCAGCTATACGGTGCCCGTGTGGATCGGGGGGATTTTTTGCCCACGCACGCTAAATACATTTTCCCTTGGGTCGAGCCTCCTGGAGAGACCTACCCCCCTATAAATAGGCAAACCAGGGAGTGGGGGTTAAGGTCCAAAATGCTCTCATTGAAAAGCGTTATAAATGGGCCCAGTTGCCTCCGGCGCTCTGCACTCCTGAGGGCCCTGGGTAGCTCGCCGAAGCGATCTACGGTATGGAGTATCGCCCTCGCACGGCGGAGTCGGCCATAGGCCGGACTTCCGCCTCTCTCGGACCAGGCTTTCCGAGGAGTAAATTTCAGCGGGCGTTGCCGCCTCGACGCCCGTAATTTGCTCTCGTGGCCACATAGGCCCGCCGCTTTGCTCCGCCCAAGACACCGTTTGGCCTACTTTGTCGGGCCCTCCGGCCTCCCTGAACTCTCTTTCTCCACCTCGCCCCACCGCTCCCTCCAGGTCTCTCCACCGGCCACTGCGGATACCCGAGCCCGGTCCGATTTGCCCGTCATTTTGCCAGCTCATGTTCCCAAGCGTGGGCAGTGTGGGCCCAGCTATACGGTGCCCGTGTGGATCGGGGGGATTTTTTGCCCACGCACGCTAAATACATTTTCCCTTGGGTCGAGCCTCCTGGAGAGACCTACCCCCCTATAAATAGGCAAACCAGGGAGTGGGGGTTAAGGTCCAAAATGCTCTCATTGAAAAGCGTTATAAATGGGCCCAGTTGCCTCCGGCGCTCTGCACTCCTGAGGGCCCTGGGTAGCTCGCCGAAGCGATCTACGGTATGGAGTATCGCCCTCGCACGGCGGAGTCGGCCATAGGCCGGACTTCCGCCTCTCTCGGACCAGGCTTTCCGAGGAGTAAATTTCAGCGGGCGTTGCCGCCTCGACGCCCGTAATTTGCTCTCGTGGCCACATAGGCCCGCCGCTTTGCTCCGGCCAAGACACCGTTTGGCCTACTTTGTCGGGCCCTCCGGCCTCCCTGAACTCTCTTTCTCCACCTCGCCCCACCGCTCCCTCCAGGTCTCTCCACCGGCCACTGCGGATACTCGAGCCCGGTCCGATTTGCCCGTCATTTTGCCAGCTCATGTTCCCAAGCGTGGGCAGTGTGGGCCCAGCTATACTGTGCCCGTGTGGATCGGGGGGATTTTTGCCCACGCACGCTAAATACATTTTCCCTTGGGTCGAGCCTCCTGGAGAGACCTACCCCCCTATAAATAGGCAAACCAGGGAGTGGGGGTTAAGGTCCAAAATGCTCTCATTGAAAAGCGTTATAAATGGGCCCAGTTGCCTCCGGCGCTCTGCACTCCTGAGGGCCCTGGGTAGCTCGCCGAAGCGATCTACGGTATGGAGTATCGCCCTCGCACGGCGGAGTCGGCCATAGGCCGGACTTCCGCCTCTCTCGGACCAGGCTTTCTGAGGAGTAAATTTCAGCGGGCGTTGCCGCCTCGACGCCCGTAATTTGCTCTCGTGGCCACATAGGCCCGCCGCTTTGCTCCGGCCAAGACACCGTTTGGCCTACTTTGTCGGGCCCTCCGGCCTCCCTGAACTCTCTTTCTCCACCTCGCCCCACCGCTCCCTCCAGGTCTCTCCACCGGCCACTGCGGATACTCGAGCCCGGTCCGATTTGCCCGTCATTTTGCCAGCTCATGTTCCCAAGCGTGGGCAGTGTGGGCCCAGCTATACTGTGCCCGTGTGGATCGGGGGGATTTTTTGCCCACGCACGCTAAATACATTTTCCCTTGGGTCGAGCCTCCTGGAGAGACCTACCCCCCTATAAATAGGCAAACCAGGGAGTGGGGGTTAAGGTCCAAAATGCTCTCATTGAAAAGCGTTATAAATGGGCCCAGTTGCCTCCGGCGCTCTGCACTCCTGAGGGCCCTGGGTAGCTCGCCGAAGCGATCTACGGTATGGAGTATCGCCCTCGCACGGCGGAGTCGGCCATAGGCCGGACTTCCGCCTCTCTCGGACCAGGCTTTCCGAGGAGTAAATTTCAGCGGGCGTTGCCGCCTCGACGCCCGTAATTTGCTCTCGTGGCCACATAGGCCCGCCGCTTTGCTCCGGCCAAGACACCGTTTGGCCTACTTTGTCGGGCCCTCCGGCCTCCCTGAACTCTCTTTCTCCACCTCGCCCCACCGCTCCCTCCAGGTCTCTCCACCGGCCACTGCGGATACTCGAGCCCGGTCCGATTTGCCCGTCATTTTGCCAGCTCATGTTCCCAAGCGTGGGCAGTGTGGGCCCAGCTATACTGTGCCCGTGTGGATCGGGGGGGATTTTTTGCCCACGCACGCTAAATACATTTTCCCTTGGGTCGAGCCTCCTGGAGAGACCTACCCCCCTATAAATAGGCAAACCAGGGAGTGGGGGTTAAGGTCCAAAATGCTCTCATTGAAAAGCGTTATAAATGGGCCCAGTTGCCTCCGGCGCTCTGCACTCCTGAGGGCCCTGGGTAGCTCGCCGAAGCGATCTACGGTATGGAGTATCGCCCTCGCACGGCGGAGTCGGCCATAGGCCGGACTTCCGCCTCTCTCGGACCAGGCTTTCCGAGGAGTAAATTTCAGCGGGCGTTGCCGCCTCGACGCCCGTAATTTGCTCTCGTGGCCACATAGGCCCGCCGCTTTGCTCCGGCCAAGACACCGTTTGGCCTACTTTGTCGGGCCCTCCGGCCTCCCTGAACTCTCTTTCTCCACCTCGCCCCACCGCTCCCTCCAGGTCTCTCCACCGGCCACTGCGGATACTCGAGCCCGGTCCGATTTGCCCGTCATTTTGCCAGCTCATGTTCCCAAGCGTGGGCAGTGTGGGCCCAGCTATACTGTGCCCGTGTGGATCGGGGGGATTTTTTGCCCACGCACGCTAAATACATTTTCCCTTGGGTCGAGCCTCCTGGAGAGACCTACCCCCCTATAAATAGGCAAACCAGGGAGTGGGGGTTAAGGTCCAAAATGCTCTCATTGAAAAGCGTTATAAATGGGCCCAGTTGCCTCCGGCGCTCTGCACTCCTGAGGGCCCTGGGTAGCTCGCCGAAGCGATCTACGGTATGGAGTATCGCCCTCGCACGGCGGAGTCGGCCATAGGCCGGACTTCCGCCTCTCTCGGACCAGGCTTTCCGAGGAGTAAATTTCAGCGGGCGTTGCCGCCTCGACGCCCGTAATTTGCTCTCGTGGCCACATAGGCCCGCCGCTTTGCTCCGGCCAAGACACCGTTTGGCCTACTTTGTCGGGCCCTCCGGCCTCCCTGAACTCTCTTTCTCCACCTCGCCCCACCGCTCCCTCCAGGTCTCTCCACCGGCCACTGCGGATACTCGAGCCCGGTCCGATTTGCCCGTCATTTTGCCAGCTCATGTTCCCAAGCGTGGGCAGTGTGGGCCCAGCTATACTGTGCCCGTGTGGATCGGGGGGATTTTTTGCCCACGCACGCTAAATACATTTTCCCTTGGGTCGAGCCTCCTGGAGAGACCTACCCCCCTATAAATAGGCAAACCAGGGAGTGGGGGTTAAGGTCCAAAATGCTCTCATTGAAAAGCGTTATAAATGGGCCCAGTTGCCTCCGGCGCTCTGCACTCCTGAGGGCCCTGGGTAGCTCGCCGAAGCGATCTACGGTATGGAGTATCGCCCTCGCACGGCGGAGTCGGCCATAGGCCGGACTTCCGCCTCTCTCGGACCAGGCTTTCCGAGGAGTAAATTTCAGCGGGCGTTGCCGCCTCGACGCCCGTAATTTGCTCTCGTGGCCACATAGGCCCGCCGCTTTGCTCCGGCCAAGACACCGTTTGGCCTACTTTGTCGGGCCCTCCGGCCTCCCTGAACTCTCTTTCTCCACCTCGCCCCACCGCTCCCTCCAGGTCTCTCCACCGGCCACTGCGGATACTCGAGCCCGGTCCGATTTGCCCGTCATTTTGCCAGCTCATGTTCCCAAGCGTGGGCAGTGTGGGCCCAGCTATACTGTGCCCGTGTGGATCGGGGGGATTTTTTGCCCACGCACGCTAAATACATTTTCCCTTGGGTCGAGCCTCCTGGAGAGACCTACCCCCCTATAAATAGGCAAACCAGGGAGTGGGGGTTAAGGTCCAAAATGCTCTCATTGAAAAGCGTTATAAATGGGCCCAGTTGCCTCCGGCGCTCTGCACTCCTGAGGGCCCTGGGTAGCTCGCCGAAGCGATCTACGGTATGGAGTATCGCCCTCGCACGGCGGAGTCGGCCATAGGCCGGACTTCCGCCTCTCTCGGACCAGGCTTTCCGAGGAGTAAATTTCAGCGGGCGTTGCCGCCTCGACGCCCGTAATTTGCTCTCGTGGCCACATAGGCCCGCCGCTTTGCTCCGGCCAAGACACCGTTTGGCCTACTTTGTCGGGCCCTCCGGCCTCCCTGAACTCTCTTTCTCCACCTCGCCCCACCGCTCCCTCCAGGTCTCTCCACCGGCCACTGCGGATACTCGAGCCCGGTCCGATTTGCCCGTCATTTTGCCAGCTCATGTTCCCAAGCGTGGGCAGTGTGGGCCCAGCTATACTGTGCCCGTGTGGATCGGGGGGATTTTTTGCCCACGCACGCTAAATACATTTTCCCTTGGGTCGAGCCTCCTGGAGAGACCTACCCCCCTATAAATAGGCAAACCAGGGAGTGGGGGTTAAGGTCCAAAATGCTCTCATTGAAAAGCGTTATAAATGGGCCCAGTTGCCTCCGGCGCTCTGCACTCCTGAGGGCCCTGGGTAGCTCGCCGAAGCGATCTACGGTATGGAGTATCGCCCTCGCACGGCGGAGTCGGCCATAGGCCGGACTTCCGCCTCTCTCGGACCAGGCTTTCCGAGGAGTAAATTTCAGCGGGCGTTGCCGCCTCGACGCCCGTAATTTGCTCTCGTGGCCACATAGGCCCGCCGCTTTGCTCCGGCCAAGACACCGTTTGGCCTACTTTGTCGGGCCCTCCGGCCTCCCTGAACTCTCTTTCTCCACCTCGCCCCACCGCTCCCTCCAGGTCTCTCCACCGGCCACTGCGGATACTCGAGCCCGGTCCGATTTGCCCGTCATTTTGCCAGCTCATGTTCCCAAGCGTGGGCAGTGTGGGCCCAGCTATACTGTGCCCGTGTGGATCGGGGGGATTTTTTGCCCACGCACGCTAAATACATTTTCCCTTGGGTCGAGCCTCCTGGAGAGACCTACCCCCCTATAAATAGGCAAACCAGGGAGTGGGGGTTAAGGTCCAAAATGCTCTCATTGAAAAGCGTTATAAATGGGCCCAGTTGCCTCCGGCGCTCTGCACTCCTGAGGGCCCTGGGTAGCTCGCCGAAGCGATCTACGGTATGGAGTATCGCCCTCGCACGGCGGAGTCGGCCATAGGCCGGACTTCCGCCTCTCTCGGACCAGGCTTTCCGAGGAGTAAATTTCAGCGGGCGTTGCCGCCTCGACGCCCGTAATTTGCTCTCGTGGCCACATAGGCCCGCCGCTTTGCTCCGGCCAAGACACCGTTTGGCCTACTTTGTCGGGCCCTCCGGCCTCCCTGAACTCTCTTTCTCCACCTCGCCCCACCGCTCCCTCCAGGTCTCTCCACCGGCCACTGCGGATACTCGAGCCCGGTCCGATTTGCCCGTCATTTTGCCAGCTCATGTTCCCAAGCGTGGGCAGTGTGGGCCCAGCTATTCTGTGCCCGTGTGGATCGGGGGGATTTTTTGCCCACGCACGCTAAATACATTTTCCCTTGGGTCGAGCCTCCTGGAGAGACCTACCCCCCTATAAATAGGCAAACCAGGGAGTGGGGGTTAAGGTCCAAAATGCTCTCATTGAAAAGCGTTATAAATGGGCCCAGTTGCCTCCGGCGCTCTGCACTCCTGAGGGCCCTGGGTAGCTCGCCGAAGCGATCTACGGTATGGAGTATCGCCCTCGCACGGCGGAGTCGGCCATAGGCCGGACTTCCGCCTCTCTCGGACCAGGCTTTCCGAGGAGTAAATTTCAGCGGGCGTTGCCGCCTCGACGCCCGTAATTTGCTCTCGTGGCCACATAGGCCCGCCGCTTTGCTCCGGCCAAGACACCGTTTGGCCTACTTTGTCGGGCCCTCCGGCCTCCCTGAACTCTCTTTCTCCACCTCGCCCCACCGCTCCCTCCAGGTCTCTCCACCGGCCACTGCGGATACTCGAGCCCGGTCCGATTTGCCCGTCATTTTGCCAGCTCATGTTCCCAAGCGTGGGCAGTGTGGGCCCAGCTATACTGTGCCCGTGTGGATCGGGGGGATTTTTTGCCCACGCACGCTAAATACATTTTCCCTTGGGTCGAGCCTCCTGGAGAGACCTACCCCCCTATAAATAGGCAAACCAGGGAGTGGGGGTTAAGGTCCAAAATGCTCTCATTGAAAAGCGTTATAAATGGGCCCAGTTGCCTCCGGCGCTCTGCACTCCTGAGGGCCCTGGGTAGCTCGCCGAAGCGATCTACGGTATGGAGTATCGCCCTCGCACGGCGGAGTCGGCCATAGGCCGGACTTCCGCCTCTCTCGGACCAGGCTTTCCGAGGAGTAAATTTCAGCGGGCGTTGCCGCCTCGACGCCCGTAATTTGCTCTCGTGGCCACATAGGCCCGCCGCTTTGCTCCGGCCAAGACACCGTTTGGCCTACTTTGTCGGGCCCTCCGGCCTCCCTGAACTCTCTTTCTCCACCTCGCCCCACCGCTCCCTCCAGGTCTCTCCACCGGCCACTGCGGATACTCGAGCCCGGTCCGATTTGCCCGTCATTTTGCCAGCTCATGTTCCCAAGCGTGGGCAGTGTGGGCCCAGCTATACTGTGCCCGTGTGGATCGGGGGGATTTTTTGCCCACGCACGCTAAATACATTTTCCCTTGGGTCGAGCCTCCTGGAGAGACCTACCCCCCTATAAATAGGCAAACCAGGGAGTGGGGGGTAAGGTCCAAAATGCTCTCATTGAAAAGCGTTATAAATGGGCCCAGTTGCCTCCGGCGCTCTGCACTCCTGAGGGCCCTGGGTAGCTCGCCGAAGCGATCTACGGTATGGAGTATCGCCCTCGCACGGCGGAGTCGGCCATAGGCCGGACTTCCGCCTCTCTCGGACCAGGCTTTCCGAGGAGTAAATTTCAGCGGGCGTTGCCGCCTCGACGCCCGTAATTTGCTCTCGTGGCCACATAGGCCCGCCGCTTTGCTCCGGCCAAGACACCGTTTGGCCTACTTTGTCGGGCCCTCCGGCCTCCCTGAACTCTCTTTCTCCACCTCGCCCCACCGCTCCCTCCAGGTCTCTCCACCGGCCACTGCGGATACTCGAGCCCGGTCCGATTTGCCCGTCATTTTGCCAGCTCATGTTCCCAAGCGTGGGCAGTGTGGGCCCAGCTATACTGTGCCCGTGTGGATCGGGGGGATTTTTTGCCCACGCACGCTAAATACATTTTCCCTTGGGTCGAGCCTCCTGGAGAGACCTACCCCCCTATAAATAGGCAAACCAGGGAGTGGGGGTTAAGGTCCAAAATGCTCTCATTGAAAAGCGTTATAAATGGGCCCAGTTGCCTCCGGCGCTCTGCACTCCTGAGGGCCCTGGGTAGCTCGCCGAAGCGATCTACGGTATGGAGTATCGCCCTCGCACGGCGGAGTCGGCCATAGGCCGGACTTCCGCCTCTCTCGGACCAGGCTTTCCGAGGAGTAAATTTCAGCGGGCGTTGCCGCCTCGACGCCCGTAATTTGCTCTCGTGGCCACATAGGCCCGCCGCTTTGCTCCGGCCAAGACACCGTTTGGCCTACTTTGTCGGGCCCTCCGGCCTCCCTGAACTCTCTTTCTCCACCTCGCCCCACCGCTCCCTCCAGGTCTCTCCACCGGCCACTGCGGATACTCGAGCCCGGTCCGATTTGCCCGTCATTTTGCCAGCTCATGTTCCCAAGCGTGGGCAGTGTGGGCCCAGCTATACTGTGCCCGTGTGGATCGGGGGGATTTTTTGCCCACGCACGCTAAATACATTTTCCCTTGGGTCGAGCCTCCTGGAGAGACCTACCCCCCTATAAATAGGCAAACCAGGGAGTGGGGGTTAAGGTCCAAAATGCTCTCATTGAAAAGCGTTATAAATGGGCCCAGTTGCCTCCGGCGCTCTGCACTCCTGAGGGCCCTGGGTAGCTCGCCGAAGCGATCTACGGTATGGAGTATCG